>NW_009601963.1:0-34153 GCF_000690535.1 Cariama cristata | reverse complement strand
AAGAAGGCCAATGGCATCTTGGGGTGCACCAGGAAGAGTGTGACCAGGTTATCCTTCCCCTCTACTGAGCCCTGGTGAGACCAAATCTGGAGTCCTGTGTCCAGTTCTGAGCTCCCCAACTCAAGAAAGACAAGGAACCACTGGAGAGAGTCCAGCAGAGGGCAACAAAGATGATGAGCAGACTGGAGCATCTCCCTTATGAGGAAAAGCTGGGAGAACTGGTTCTGTTCAGCCTGGAGAAGAAAAGACTGAGAGGAGATCTCATCTATAATTATAAATACCTTAAGGGTAGATGTCAAGAAGATGGAGCCAGACTCTTTTCAGTGGTGCTCAGCAACAAGTTAAGGGGCAATGGGAACAAACTGAAACTCAGGAAGTTCCATCTTAATATGAGGAAGAGCAACTTTGAGGGTGACAGAACACTGGAACAGGCTGCCCAGAGAGGTAGTGGAGTCTCCTTCTCTGGAGATATTCAAAACCCTCCTGGACACATTCCTTTGCAACTTGCTATAGGTTAACCTGCTTTGGCAGGGGGGTTGGACTAGGTGATCTCCAGAGGTCCCTTCCAACTGATAATTCTGTGATTCTGTGATAATTTCTTCGTTTCTTCTTTCAGCAAGATTTCAAAAAAAACCCAGCCTCTTAAAAATATCATACTTCTGATTCAACAAACTCCACTTATGTGGTGGACCACTGACTACCAGTAATCTTCACCTCAGTCTGTTGACATAATGAATGATTTGGTCACAAATGTGCGTAACTGATCTATCATGTACAAGTGACAAAGGGTGTAGCCTCCATCAAATTGTCATATTTTGCTGATGCTTTTTTATCATCCCTTTCTGGAAATTTAGAAATCTCCTCCAGTAAAAGAGCGAAAATCATACTTGTCTTGAGCAATTTAACACCATTTGGCAAAGCTTTCAGCATCAGATGATTACATTCCTTTTCACTGAAATGAAAAGGTATCTTCTTCCAAAGTCTATTAGAGAATTTCTGTTTGGAAGAGAAAAATCCCATAAGAGCATGTAGATCATGATTGAAGAATTTGTCTCCAAAAGTAATGTTCTCCTAATTCAGGGCAGGAATCTCAACCATATCAAAGGTGATTATCATAAGCACTTGGCTTCTTAGGCTAGCCCAAGATTTTACACCTGATTTGAATAAAGTAATTAAACTAGAATGTCTGAGCAAAAACAATTTGTCAGATAGACACTGACACATTTAGAATGCAGTAGACATTGTCTATCTTTCTGTCTGGTTTTGTGGACTTTTGGATCTTTCCCATTCTTATTTTATTGCCTTCCTACAAAAGGAAATGCAAAAGATTTCATTCAAAACCAGACAGGCCAGTATTAGAATAAAGCATAATCAATCAATCAATCAAATCAAATATATTTGAAAGCACAAAGATTAAATTAAATTAAAAAAAATTAAATGGAAATATTGTATTCTGAATAGTCCATGTTAGCTTTTTTTCTGTCCATGCTCCTAAGCTGTTCAAGGAAGTATCACTGACATAAACTAAGAATAATTTTCTTATTTAACTGTTCAGTTCAGTTACCCAACTTATTCTGGGTGTGTTTCTAATGCAGTATCATCGAAGAAATTCCTAAGAGAACGCTAATGTAAATGAAGCTGTTACCATAAGTATGTACATACTTACAAGTCAATCCCCTGGAGAATTATGAATTGGCTTTAACCTTTAATACTCACTTGTGGAAAATTAACAATAAATTAACACCCAACAGTTATTCCAAAAACATTAATTTAATAATCATCTAATTAAGTAAATGTAGCCACACAAGCCATATTGTCTACAATATATTTCACACAGTAAGAATGAAGCAGAATTACACATCAAGTGTTTCTAGATTTTAAGGAAAAACACAACTCTCTTTTTTTTTGGAGAGAAGCTAAACTAAGATTAAAATCAGAAAATAATGTAATGGAATATTATACTACAAACTGTACACAAAACGTCCTTCCACTTAATGGAATGAATCAGTGTAGGACTTGTTTTCTAAAAAGCTATGATCAAAAGTTACTCAGTAAAAGGGCCAGTTCTTATCAACTACACAAATATAAATTAACAGTAATAAACTGTTTTATGACTCTTACTGACTTATGCTAAGCAGGTTATTCTAGCTGAAGGCCAGCACAGACATCTGGTCCATCTGATTTAAAACATCTATACTAATCAGCAGAAACAGAGTTTTAAAAAATGCATTAACGAAAGCAAGGGAGAGTGACTACATCACTCATGCAAAGGAAGAGCAGAATGTGAGGTGACTTGCATAGGTTTCTTTTAAGAAATATCATGAGGATACAGTGGGTCAGACCTTCCGTGAGGCATTCTTTGTGTGAATCCAGAAACAAGGAAACTCTACAGGTGCCTGAAAGGGAGTCTTCACATTTTCTGTTTCTTCAAAACAACATAATAACATAGAAAACACCATAATAAACTAGAGTGGTATGTAGGATCCATGAATAGTTTCAGAGCAACACCAAGCTCTTAATGAACTAACTGTTGTACCTGAAGTTGCTTCCACTTCAAAGGGAATATCAGAAGACCTTGAATCAGCTGGGAAATTACTACCAGGAAAAAAAACTTTAAAATGGCCCTATTTTTTTTTTTTAAGAACTAAAGGAAAGTGTATGTTTTAATGTTATTTTTCAAATGTAATTTCATCAGTTCTGCTTCTGTGAATGAATTCTATTCATTTATGACAGTAAATTGTTAGAGGAAAAAACAGGATATCTGGAAGAGACATAGAAGAGTGTTGAAAATGTCCTTATAATCATGCATATAAAAATGTCTTTGTTTCTATCAGGTCATGTTACAACACTGTACAGTGTTCCCCCTTGGCATTGCATTTTAGGACACCCATTTTATATTTAACATTTATAACATTGCAAATAATGAGGTGTTTGTCTTTCCTACAGTTTGCAATTTTATTTAGAAAACACACATACATTCTAAATTATTTTAAAAAACAATACAATTTCTCTCCTTTGATTCTTTTTTTCTTTAAGTTCTTTTATGACATATCAAATGTCCATACCTCAAATTCATTTAGACTTCAACATATTATTTGAAAAGCACTATTCCTGTATCTGTCTTCAATATACCTGAAATTACTTGAAGGTAAGATGGACAGAAAATATTTCTCTAGGGAAATTAATCTTCTGAAATAATCACCACTCTTTATTTTCCTCACTAGTATTAACAGTTACTGGTCACTTAGATCTACTTGTAAATATATGTAAATCTAATTCCTGACTTGTCACAGGAGATTATTCATAAACTTCTGAAAAGTTTATAATCTTGTTAGTCTCCAAGAATTTTTAATTCCACCAGAACAGGCAGTTTGCACTCAAAGCCAGAAATCTCACTTCAGTAAAGGATACATTCTTCCTTTGTCTAGTTTAGTTTATGTAGTGGTACTTCAGCTCACATTACCTTGGATGATTTGTAGTGACCCATGCTATTGTGGGAAGAGTTTTGTTTTTAATTTGCCTTTTTAGCAAACTGCCTTAGTAGCAGTTTAGAAATGAGTCCAACGGATATTTGTTTATTTATGCAAAGTGGAGCCAAAGAAGATGCTGGAAGGACTATTCTACAATAGAGTCAATAGTTCCCTAATGAGAGCAGACAAGAAACTAAAGCTCATGAACTGAATCAGGAATAATCAGGGTTTGAATTTCTGGATAGTGTACTAATATTACGGAGAGAAATGGTCTACCTTTTGCTTTAGGCAAGTACTCCATTTTACACCTGAGAACAGCAATTTTCTTGATCCTGTCACAAAAAGACTTGTTTTTCAGAATTTTTTTTTCAATTAGTTTTTCTAAAAACTTAAATCTTCAGCTTTAACCTGCCACATGGCATTATTTTTAGCTCAAAACTAGCACTCAAGATTTGCTGAGTGCCTAAGAAAGTTCTAAAACTCACTGCAGATGGGATAAAACTCACATTTTCTGTAATAATGCCAGACCAATCATTCAAACATAACAGCAACTGTTCTCACTGCTGAGCACTTTCTCTCAGCTTTGCTTAATAGATACTAAGTAAAAATAGGAAAGTGGTCCATGGGATCATCTATCCTTGAGATTAGTTTTGCTCAATATCAAATAAGATGAGACTCATGGACAGGCTAATTAATTCCTTGCAGGAATTAATTAAGACTGCATAATTGTCATCATAACCATATTTTCTCCCATTGCTTGTCTTCTTGTATTCAATAATGTATCTAGAAATGTAATGTTGCAATTCTTTATGACAGGGTATAAAACCTAGTCACCCTATAAAATGCCTAGGAACCTAGTATTCTGAGAGTAATGTAAAATTAACAAAGTGTTATATTAATGCAAGTTTCTGCAATTATCTTTTTCCAGAAAGGAGTTCAAAGCAAAATAATGATTCTTAATATCCTTTGCTAGTTTTAGCTAGAACTGGGATTTGACTTTTTTGATTTTGTTACTCAGCGCTCGAGCAGTTTTCATCCTACATTCTCTTGCCTTTTCTTGTTTCCAGTTCTTGTAGAAGTCCTTCATTTTTCACATTTTAGTTCATCAGGAAGCTCCTTGCTTAGACAAAATAATTCTGCTTTGCCAAACATCTTGATCTTCCTGAACAAAAAACTGATTCTAAAACTTCAGCCAGCTCTCCTAGGCTTCCTTCATCTTCATGGACACTTGCCAGGTGATTCTGTCTGGCAATTCCCTGAATAAGCTAAAGTCTGTTCTCCACAAGTCCAGAGTCCTGACTCTCCATTTTACCTTCCCAGCCTTCTTGTGCATCTTGAACTCAGTCATCTTGCAATTATTGTAGCTCAAACAGCCATTTATGGCCACATTTATAGTCAGTTCTTCCCTGTTTGTGAGCAGAGAGTCAAACAGAGCATTTTCCCTGGTCAGCCTCTGTAGCATTTACAATAGGAAATCATCATCAATGCTATCTAGAGTGCCACAGTTTGGTTGCAGCTACCCTCACAGGGAAAGTATGTGTAGTCAAAATATCCTATGAAAATGAATTACTGTGAGTGGAAGCCTTCTGCTAGTTGTTTGTAGAAAGTTTTATCCACTACCTCCTCTTGCTCAGATGGTTTGCTACAAACTCCCTAGTGTTTCTTTCCTTCTGATTATGACTTAGAGACATTCAAGAGATGGTATCTCTTGCCTCACATTATAATTCTGCACAGTGGAATGTCTAGATCCCCCTTCTTTTTCGTTCTTATTTAAATAGCCATGCTCCAATTAAGTGCTCTGTCCCTTCAAGTCTCCATGATATCAATCACATCATATCCTGCAATCATGATTAGGCTTGTGATTTTGTTTGTTCTCCAAGGTCTGGGCATTGGTATACACATACTCAACATAAGCCTCTGAATGCCCTTTATTCTAAGCATGAATGTGAAAGTTCCTCTTGTAACCTTGTCCCTCACATACCTCCTCTGTTTGCATCCTCACTCGCCATTGGGTTTCAGTCCTATCCTCCAAGTATAATTAAAGACCTTCTTTCCAGGAAAATAAGCTTGGTTGCATAGACATTCTTTTGTAACTGAATTTAATTTCTTCTCTATAGTAACTTATTCTAAACAAAGTGCCATCACAGAAAAAAAAAATAAATTATTTGTGACATTAGCTGCACAGCCAAGCACTAGTCTGTTGGATGCATTTACCTTTTGTTTTGTGTTGATCAGAAGGGCTAATGAAAACACTGTTGGGGCCTCTGTACTCCTACTCTCACCCACAAAGTCCTTAACACAACTGTGGCCAGCTCAGGATTTTCTCTGGCTATGTAATTGGTGCCATCATGGTTGAGCAGCAAGGTATAATAGTCAAGAAGCACATGAAGCTCAGTGAGCCTTATGCAATGCTACAGATCCTGGTGTAGATACATTGCTGCTTTAGGTAGTGCTAGATTGTCACCGTTTAAGGCTGGGACAGCAATTAAAGTGGATGACAGATGTTCTCTACTAACCCTTTCCTTCCCCCAGAAGGGAAAGGAAAGACAAAAAGGGAGAGAGACTTATGGGTTGGAACATTAAAACAATTTTGATAAAACAATAACAATGAAAAAGAGTATAACAATATTAATACTAGTAATACTAACAATAGAATTAACAAAAACCCATACAAAACCAGTATAGAGCTTCCCAATGATGATCACGGAATTGTGTGTCATGGTAGCTCGCACTGCTGACATGGCAGGGTGGGCACCGGGATGTCCCAGACTGCACTCAGCAGCAGTCGGGAACTGGATTCAGGCATACACGGATTGGAATCGGAGGCAGGAGAATGAGCACAGTCCAACAGCGATGCTGACCATGAAAGAAGAGCTGATGCCCATAATCCCTTAGTTTTATACTGAGTATGACATGTATGGGATGGAATACCTCGTTGGTCAGCTTTTGGTCACCTGTCCCATCTGCTCTTTCCCGCAGGTGTGACCCTTTTATGCCTTTTCACTTGTGGACCATAAGAGAGCCAGCAGTGACCATGGTTCCCCCAGAGATAAGTACAAATGTAGGCCTTTCTGCATACCAATCCTACTATTACCTTGGTAACAACTATAAACATCAAGCATTATCCATTCTAAAAGCAGACACTGGCTGGAAAACATGTAGTCAACTTCAGAAACTGCAGTCACTTAGAAGAAACTTAATTGAAGGAAAATCTACTGAAAGGAGAATTGGTCCTGTTTTAGTCAAGGCCACGACATAGATAGATACATCTGGCAAATGAATGCCTTTGTCCCAGACAAGAGGTAGTCAGCAACCACTATTACCTTTCACTTACTCTTCTCTGGACAGATCTTCATCTGAAGTCTGGCCCAGAATCCTCTTTTCTGATTTTATTTCTTGTGCCTTCTTGTCAAGACCATGAGCTTAAACGTTTACAGGGGGAGATGAAGACTTGCTTTTACTGCCAGAAATCACAAGTGTCTAGTTTGCATCCGCCTAGTAGTTCATGTCCTCTGCTGATCCTGTTTAACAGTGGCCATGCCAAAATTCACATGCCTATGATCTGAGACTCTTGCCACTTCAGAGTCTTTGTGAATGTCCTTTTCTTTTCTTGTTTATCATTCCTGATGTAAAGATGCCTGTTGCCTTTCTCATGCAACTCTCTCATCTTACACTGCACTGTATCTACCAGATTACACCTTCCTGAGGATGAGGTACCTTACCATATCCATCTTCAGAAAGGAGTACCAAGCTCTCCCTGCAGCCCAAGACCTAGATGGTGGGATCCATCCTCAGGAGTCACATCTGGACAGAGTGCTGCAATGCTAGAAGAGGTGATTGCAACAGCTGAGGCAGAAGAGTTCATCCTGTGGTGTGTTATTGTGATTTGTGGTCAATATTTTCTTACAAACAGCATTTCTAGGCTTCCAATATGCTGTTTGAAAACTACCATGTGCTTTGCTCCTGTTTTATAGCCTGTTTGGAAAGCTTCTTATACTCCCCAGGTGCCAGATAAATTAGGAAGTCAAATACAAGTCTGTTCCCCACCTTCAAATAAGTCACAACCCAGCAGGGAACTTCTCACACTATCTGTGAGATTCTGGTTATGGCTCACTTAACCTGTGAATGCTGTGTCTGCTGTACACTACTTCCTCCCATGCCATAGCATGAAAAAAAAAAAAAAAAAAAGACTTTTTTTTTTTCTTTTCCATCCTTACAAACACACATAAACATACCCCTCCAGCGTTCTTTTGCATACCTTGTGAGGAAAAATAAAGGTTAATATTTGATCTTTCCTTCAACTGTGAACAAATGCAGTATTTAAAAATCCTTCTGTCTTTGTAAATGTTATATATGAAATGTAAAATGACATGTATAATTAGTCACATTCAAGAAATACTACTGCATGGTTTTTTTGGCTATGGAAATAATAGGCTGCTGATGTGAGCAGAGGAAAAAAAAACAGTGAAAATTAGGTGGATGATCACTGTTACAAAATACCAAAGAGAATATATTCTGGATACAACTGCTCAAATTCTTGGAGAACTACAAAATATTTCAAGCGTATTTTGAAGATTTGAACCATGACATTAAAAGCTGAGATTCCCTGCTCCACTGCAGCTGCAAAAATGTGCTGCTTCGCATCAAGGGATTAGCTTTGATCCCAGCAGATTCTATAACAAAAAAAACCCACAAAGCTATTTCCTGGAGCAGTGTGTCTCTGGTAAATCTAGGAATATAGCTCCATGCTTTTGTTATGCAAAGAATATTTTAAAAAAGAAATGGAGAGAAGTATGAAACATTACATTTTCAACAGCTAAATGCAGATAATGTTAAAATGCCTCTTTATCCAAATATCGCTGAAAGTTCCTCAGTAGCCTGAATTATTTTCTACATCCAGATTAGTTATATTTGCTATTCATACCAAAAGCTCTTTGCGGAAGAACAATTTTTTCAAATTTAACAACAAACAACTGTAAAGGAAATAAGTATGAATTACTATGTTAACTCATCAATTGTCACTTTATTTTTTTGCATGCTAGCTTTATAACGTGTTAATAACACATTAACTATAAATGACAGTAACTATGAGGTACATTAGGATAGTGCTAGGAATACATACTAATCTGTAAATTCAGTGTTAGGATTGCAGATATTTTTCCAGAAATTCCCCAGAAAAGAGAACTCTAGATTAAAAATATGTTTTTGTCTTGTGGAATATATTCTGTCATTTAGAGCACCAGGATGCTTTTATCTGAAAAGAACACCAAATTTACTGATTAATGGTATGGTAGATAGCAATTGAAGTGTCACCTTCTTCTGAAGTTTCTGTAATTGTGATATGGACAGAAATATTTCCATCATTAAAACTAGAGCTAACAGTAATAATAATAATGAAATGGCATTGCTGTATAGCTTCAGTTATTTATAAGTGTAACACTACTTCCAGATTTCCCTCCCTGGTTTTAAAATACAGTGGCAATGAGTGATTTATTTATGTAGCTAGTGCTACAAGCACTGTGCCTTGTCCTCTCAGGCCTTTTTCACTAGTTCACTCCATCCAACAATAGCAATCCAAGTATTGTAGGTCATCTGTTCTTTGCTAGGAAATTCTTCTTTATGGCTTGGTCTTTTTGATAATCTACTCTGAAGAATTATTAGAATGATATATTGATTTCCTGGAACTGAATGCATCCTAGAAACAGATTCAAACAAAAGATTGAAAAAAAAAATCTTTGTAGTTGCTAATTCAGTTACATACTTAAATACTTTAAATTACTTTGATATTATTTTTATCTTCTGAATATATATCTTATTAAAATTATAACTTTATTAGGGAAGTCATAATTATGGCAGTATATACTGAAGAAATGCACATAAGGAAAATAATTAAATGAGTGGTAGGGTATGAGTATGTCTACCTGCATGTTTTAGGATAGAGTACGCATGAGAAAGGTGATTTGTCTGCTGAGGATTAAAAACTACATTATTAATTTTCCTGCAGCTTTTGGTTTTGGTTTTGGGAGGATTTTGTTTTTTAATGCTACAAATCTTTTCTTTCTGATTCAATAATTATAAATATTATTTAATTTTTTACCTTATAAATTCAAATTTTATCTCTCCTAGATAAACCTAGTGAGGACTAGGGACTCATTACATTTGAATGTGAAAAACAAACAAACAAACAAACAAAATAGATGAAACATTATTTGCAACTGTTTAACATTATTTTTTACTCAAAAACTAATAAATTACCTTAAGAAAACAAGCAAAAAACCAAACAAACAAAATACTTGAAGTCTCTAATGCCTGTTTTATTGTAAGAGAATCAGCTCTCACACATCTCAATCTATTCGATACACCAAACAAAAATTAAAAAGTCAAATAATCAAGAAATCTATTAGAGTTTAACTTTAAATTTCAGTCAAATTTTAAACTCAGTCAGGTTTTAGGTAAAGCTATCGCAGTGACTTTTGGACAGAATTGCTTTATTTAGATGCAAAGGCGTGCAAAATTTTTTTTTTTTTTTTTTTTTTTTTTGTGCAAAACACAATAGGCTGTCACCAAGATTCTTTATAAGTAATATAAATGACCACAGACTCTTCTAGTGAGAGAGAACATTTGAATATGCTCAAATGAAAACCTTCAAGTTGTTGAATATGAATTTTGTGAAAATTTTGTAAGTACACATGTTCCATCAGCATGAAATGATAAAACATGTCTTTACTAGTTTTATCATTCAAGAACAATGGACAATATTTCATTGCCTAAGTAAAACATTTAATTGCTAAACAAGATTTCAAGGAACTGAACTTCATGTTAATCACAAACAAGCTGCAAGGCAATTTTCAATTACAGCAAGCTTTTTATTTTTATCCAGCTGTGTATCCCTGCTGATTCCTGAAATTACATGTAAATTGTCCCAGATTTTGAAGTGTTTCACCTACTGAGGTTTTTCTTTTGTCAGCTGATGAAGGATCTGTGATTAGAAACTCACTAAATTGGCATTTTTAAGATTCATTACTCCACCCTGTACATTTTTGGACTGGATGATTGAATATGAAGAAGGTTTTGTTGTCCCAAGGGACATTATTCTTCCTAATTAGGCTGTTGGCAGTGCAAACCTATCCTGCAACAACTTCAAAAGGTAATATAGAAACTAAGCTTTAGAG
Organism: Cariama cristata; assembly: GCF_000690535.1. Taxonomy (NCBI): domain Eukaryota; kingdom Metazoa; phylum Chordata; class Aves; order Cariamiformes; family Cariamidae; genus Cariama; species Cariama cristata. The sequence continues at coordinate 23,511 of NW_009601963.1, read as the reverse complement.
AAGAGTTTCTGGAGTATCGAGGAATCAGGTCGATCACTCTTCTTAAAAAACATTTCCAATAAATTCACCCTGGAACAGTTTGCATGATGATACTGCCTTTAAACTTTTACCATTATTCTGTTAATTGCTCATGCCTTAGACTTAGGGATACACACCTGTCTGTATTGTATTTAACTCAATGATTCATATTTATGAGCTATGTATTTCAGTGAGAAGAGTCTTTATTTGAACTCACAATGTTGCCTATTTTTTCTACTGTCATTATGCTTGATGTTAACAGAAAAACAGAAGGTCCATTTTTATTTACAGTTAACCCATATGTATATTCAGTGGCAAATGAAATACTTTTCAAATCAGACATCTACTAAATATATTGTGATAGAATAAGAGTTCTGTGTAGTAATGTATTAATGAGTGTTAAAAATGGGACTGTAGATTCAGCAGGAGTTCAGCACCTTTGACAGGTACAGCATGAACATTGACAGTCTGTATTCTTGCTAACAATAAATGAAAGCATTGTTTTCAGTATTTGGTAAATTAGATAGAAAAATGGGCAAAGTAATCAGTTAGAGATAGTTGTATTTTATTTTCAGATAGAACGGTATAGACAAATTAAAATTGCTGAAATTGAAAAATTAAACTGAATGTTTAAATTCCTCCTTCAGTTCCATATATGCAGTCTCAGCGCACTTAGCTGCAACTGAGAAAGGATTTGTAATTACAAAAGATGCTTTTTCCCTGATAGACAAACAATGAGTAACTCAAACTGTGGCCTCTCACCAGATATCAAAATAACTCAGTCATGTGTTGCTGCCTCTGAGTTGACTGTGAGGTCACCACAAAACACTTTTTCTTTTGCAGTAGGATAAATATATAGATAGTAAATGGATTTACTCATTTCTTGATTCAGAAGTGTATTTCCATAGCTGCAAGATGCTGTTGGATTAGCTAGAAATTTAAGCTTCAATTAAATTAGTAATTAAATGCATAATATTACTTTCTTTATTATTAATATTCAGTTATTATGAAGTAAAGATACAAATCTTACTGTTATACTTAATAGTTGCAAGCCATATTTGTTGGTAGCAATTTGAGGATTTTAAACTTATACAAAACCAGTCACTTGTTTCTTCTCTTATAATATTTTATTCCTCTAAATTTTCAATAGGATGTCATAAACAATTGGTTACATTAGTCATCTTAGTTTGTCTATGAATTGTATTCATCTAAGTACAAATTTTCCAGTAATATGAGAGAAATGTATCACTTTACAGAATTTACTACCAAATGCTCTTTTAAAACTACTCTCTTAGAGGTAGTATTTACCCTTAACGATCAGACACATCATTATGACAGCAATTTTCAGATTTCTTTTGTGATAGCTGTGCTATGGACCCATGTCCTGAATGGATGTAAATCAATGTGCAAAACAATACAGATATATGAGGATGTTCAAATTCACATTTTTATTTGCTCATGGTGTTGTAGCAAGTCAAAGGTAACACAACTGAAAAAATTCTATTTGGTAGAATGTACTAAAAAAACCACCTTAAAAGTAAAGCTTCACTCAATTTACTGTAACACTTACAAACCATTTTGCCCTGTGATTTTTATCACTATATTATCTTCCCCTATCAATAGCCATCCAGTACCACATTTGAACATGCAAGGTTGTTGCTTTTTTTAAATCCACTTGAACTGGAATTTTAAAAAGTTTGTGTTTTATCCTCCAGCTTATGGTTCAAAATACATTTTACTACACCAAACCAGAACTCTTGACTATTTTGAAACAAGTAAACTGCATTGAAATTGTACCCTATGGAGCAAGAACATAATGAAGATTAGTTTATTCACTTTCTGCTTGTAAAATACCTTTTTCTCTCCTTTTTTTTTTCTTCTTCTTTTTCTTCTTGACTGTATCAAGGCAAGTTTGCTGCTCAAAGAACACTGTAAATGATAGTCACAAATGTTTTTACAGAAATGCTCTTAATATTATGTTTAAATATAACATAAGCATAACTGAATTCCCTTTTCATTTCTGAAGTTAACTACATATGATTTACAGATCTGGCATTCTCCACTTGTGCATTACTTTGCCTTTTCTTTACATTTGTCAACTATCACTTCCTTTCAAGCTGATATAAAAAAAGACTAGTTTAGGCAGGCTAGCAGGCTAATAGTTAAAATTACATTTTTTGGTAAAAGAATGTAAATTTAAATTAAATCTGGTAGTTTCTTTGCAGACAAGTAATTTTAAAATATTGTCCACTAAGTCCACTAAGCACTTTCAAAAAAAAAACCAAAAAATGGAAACAGTATAAATTTATTTATACTACTAATAAGCATATGTAATTTAACTTTTTGTGAAAAAACAAACAAAACACCAAGCTATTTTCTGACTTCACAAGAAGCTTGTTTGGATGGATAAATACAGTAAAACAGAACACTAGCAACAAAGAATTCCCATTTATAGAAGAAGATCTGTACTGAACAAGAGATTGCATCTGATGAGAGAATGATATCTAGAAGCTCATTGGTGAAGTTTTCTTTAGAACTGAAAAATAAATAGGAGAAGGAATATATGAAAGAGATTCTCTACTAAAATGACAATCATAACAAATCCATAGGACACATCTGTTTTGAAAGCTGAAAAATGTAAGAATATAAATTCAAGAGGAAAGAAAAAAAGGCAGTAAAATTCCCCAAAAACTTTAACACAAATTTCTTTGTACAGCCAGGAAAAACAAACAAACAAACAAAAAAAAACAAAAAGCAGGAAAAAAAGCTGAACAAAAACACTATGGAAAAAGGATGTTAAAATGTCGGTTTGTAAAATATTATTTTATTTTAGTCTTTTTTTATTTATAAGGAGTTTTAAAAAATGCTGTGATTTGAAGTTTTTTTTCACATCTCTTTCCTTAGTATGAGATATTGCATTCTGAATCCTTATCCAGAACAAGAGAAGGGAAAAAATGTTATTAAGGGATAATATGATGTCCACACGTTATTACCACTGGTCCAGTGGAAAGATTAGCATTCTGTTCCAAAATGGGGTTCACATCCAACCTTAACACTGCATGACAAAACATTAGAATATCATATTATTTGAATACGTCTACTGCACAAAATCATAGATTGATGGTTCTAACAATATCGGTGGGAATTTTTATAGACTAATATTTTATATAATAATATATATATGATTTTGAGTTGATTTATTTTTTTTTCCAGAAAGGATTAAAGATGACCCCATTTGGTTTAGTCAATCCATTCCCATCAAACATTCCGTATGTATCTCTATATAATAGTACATCTTGTGACTAAAGTGTGTGCCCATTCTGCCCAATATACTCCTTTAACTTTTTGTTTCTCACCAATGTTTATTTAACAAGTATCTTGTTTCATCTCAGAAACAAAACTCTCAAGCTACCTGAATCACTGTGAACACTGTATAAATAATCATCAATCAAACACAGACCAATCTTTCTCTTCTTGATAAACAGCAACTGACGTACAAACCTGCATGTAAGTTATTAATGGACATTTAATTAGAATGACATAACTTGTTTTATTTTTCACCATTTCTGAAATCCTGATACAGTATTTATTCTAACTGTGACATTATTGGCATTAGTAGTTAGCAGGGACTAGAGCCAAAAGACAGACGGATGATTAGATAACAAATACCTACTAAAGCTTTCAAATGGAAACAGTAAGAATGCTTGCAGACACCAGGTCTGCTGAATGCTTTTCATAAAATGGTAACTGTACTGCATACAGGGTAAGCAGGAGAACTAAGTATAATACCAAGACTGTGAATTATTGGGTGATATTTTTTTCTGGGATATAAATCACAGATGAAAATTATTATGAAATTTTTCTGTTTTACCAATAGTTTCAGACATAATTTTTCTTAACAAAGTTCAGTCATTTGACCAAAATATTACCAAGTGGTAAAATTATACTAAATAACATTGAATATTTAAGACAGAAATGAGAAAATCAACATAATCTGTGAATACATAGTTTGTTCTTGACTTCATTAAACTGATATTCACATCTCCCTAGGTATGTATGAACATACTTTTTTTTTTTCTTCTTACCTCTATGGAAAAACATTTCTGAAATTCTGTATTTCTGTATTCAATTTTTTCAGTTAAAAAATTAACAAGCACAATGGTAGTCAGACTCATGATTAAAATGATAGAGAACAGTCTGTATATATCATCAGTGGTTAATCACATCCCACAAATACTGAACAGTCAACAGAACATTTCATGAAATGCAGAGCTCTCTTGTATGTTAAAGTCTAACTGTCAGGAAAGAAGACGGTGTATGGAACTGCATAAAATCCACAAGAAGTCCTGTTTATCATAGCTGTTTCCACCAGAGCTATTCCCAAAACTCACCACAACTGCTTGAACACACCAGACACAAGCTAGCTTCTTATGAGAGAGGCGGGGATGTGGGCATATACCTGCTAGGCAAACATGAAGGAGAGAAATGTAGACATGAAGTCTGAAAATACAAGTGGGTCGACAGAGACTTTAGACAGCAAGAGACAGAATGCTCAAGTGTTTTTAAAAACATAAAGATTTTTTCTTAGTGCAAATGACCCTGCTGGAGAGAGCACAGCTTTAAGCAAGGATTTTTTGTTGTTGCTCTCTGTTCCATCATAGAATTACACAAAATGTAAGACCACACAAGGGCCTGTAAGCAATTTACATCTCAATCACGGTTGCCTTTCTGTATCTACAAGACTGTAAGGTTATTTCTATAAGACTGTAACGGTAGTGGTTTAGTTTTCCCATTACATTCTGTTTGAAAATTTGAACTCTACATTTTCCTATAGCATTGTCTATACTGATTAAATGTTATACAGAAGAAATTTAGAGACTAAAGGGATCATTAAATAAGATCTGATTTAGAAAAGTAGAATGTTGCTAATGCAGTGTTGAAGTGGTGAGCATAACAGTGGAAGAGGAAACCTCTATTCATTTTCAAGCAATGTAAGAGATTCTCATTGGGCCAAAAGCATTTATTTAGGTAGCAATAAAGAGACTAAATTATGCTAAACTGAGCTTTGAAAAGTGTTATACTGAAGTGAATCTTTGCCAGATTTCTAGTCATAAGTACAAATGTGTGACTATATTAACACCTGTAAAGTGGTAACATTTCCACCTTGCTTGCACTGAACTTTCTTTATTGTCAGTGAGGCAAAAAAAGAGAGCTCCTAAGAATCTAAAGAGCAAAGTTCTGAAGTGGGAAATGTTAACCTTTGCTTCTTATCCTGAAACAACAAACCTGTGGGCTGACCTTTTGTTGCTTAAGTTCTCTTCCTGCTTTGTCACAGTGGATTAAATGACTTTGTGCCCCAAAGCTTGTCCTTTCAACACATCTAAAAAGAGTTCACTTATGAGGCAAACTCTTTGCATTGTAAATCCTGTACTAATTTAGACCTATTCCAAACTTCCCTAATTTTAGGAATCTTTCTCTTAGCAGAAATTAAGCTACATATTTATTTGTAGTACTGTAATAGGTTTTTAATCTTTTTACTGGTATAACTTATACACCATGAAAGGGCCAGAGCTGTCAGAAATATCATTAGCAAACTAGTGACAGTGCTGGAAGCTCTGGCAATAGTTTTCCAGCTTTCACACACTGTGGCTGCTGCATGAATGCTAAGACAATAACAACTCTGATTAATATTACTATCTGAACCAAAATAATATTGAGGTCATAGATGCTAGACTTCGTGAATCACAACTACAAAATAAAGATGGCATATAATCCATCTGTAGGAAAAGTTCAGTCCATTATCCATAACTTAATGAACTTCTCAGCAGCTTATTTGCATCAACAAATAGAACCAACAAATTACCTCAAAGAAATGGATTTTAGAAACTTACGAAAAAGAATATTTTCTGTTTAGGGGCTGGGAGTTAAATACAACACATAAATGACAATGTAGAATAAACCTCAGAAAAACCCTCATTATTTAACACGTAAGTAAAAAAAATGGTTAATGGAAAATCATTATATAAATTTGGAGAAAAAATGTTTAGATACTTTGATTAGTTGCTTAAAAGCAGTTTTTATTCAATGTAGTCTGCCATAAATGTCAAAAACATTGTAATTCAACAGTTTTCGTTAGCAATGCTCAATGCAAGTCAAATAACATCTGTAATAGCAACTTAAAACAGTTGGCCTTTTACAAACAGCAGAAAAACAGGATAAGGGAAATGCACACTCAGTATGTTACCCTAGAATCAAGAAATAAACAAAAACTAGCACAAGTAACAGCACTACATTAACTGTTTTCCAAAATGGAAAGCAAAGGAGTATGAGAGGTCTTTTGCACTGCCAAGGCACTTTGCTAAATGCCCTCTGGAAAGACATTTTCTTCTGAACTGTATTAGGTCAAAAATGAATGTGAAAGAAAATGGAATAGATTTCAAAGTGCTTCTTTGTTTGTTTGTTTATTTACTTTTTTTTTTTTTTTTTTTTTTTTTTGGTTTTAAGCTGGTGAAAGTGTATAGTTGTATATGCTTGCCTCAGGTTCTGTGATGTGACAGGAGAGTTTGCTGGGGCTGCCTGGTTTTTACCTAACTCTTGGGAGACATAAGCTGTTAAAAGCCTTGATAAAAAAATATGTATGGTCTAAATTCCAAAATTCTCAGCTCCGTTAACAGCTTTTATGTAAGTGTGCATGTAAAGATTAAAACAATTAAAATGGAGATAAAACATCTTACTCTGCTACCCACTGTTTCCTAATGTATTATCAGTTCACTTAGTCTTTTCCCATGCTTGAGATTTTTATTAACCAATTAAGTCATTTTATTAAGCTGCTCACAGACTTCAGATCAGATTGTACTTGCTGGCTTTGGTTATTTCGTTTTCATACTTCAGTACTGGTCTCCCTGTTACACTTGAAAATGTGCCACTCTGTGTCCTTTTTTAATCTAAAGAATTTCTTGCTTATAACAATTAGAAACAACCTGAATAAATTTTGTATCTTGAAAGGTAAAAAATAATTAAAGATTAACCAATCCACTCCTTTTATGTGATAACATTAGTATCTCCTGCTTACTTTTGAATGATTTCTAGGGAACTAAATCATGAAACAAATTTTAACTGTACAGATCTTCAAAGTATGGTACATGACTATGAGTTACTCACCTCACATCCTGTTAAAATGAGAGGATAGTATTGCTGTTGACTTTGTGGCTCAAGATGCCTTTTACTTCACAAATGCTGGTGGAGAACATAATACTTTTTGCTATTTTATACAGTATAGGAATATAGATTCTATTCAGCATGTTTTCTGAATCCCAAAAGAACTTCTTGCCCAGCTGATTTGTCAGCAACTGTCATGTTTAGAAAAAGAAGCTGCAGAGATTTCTCAAATAGAGGTGCCAGAAATGGGCAGATATAAATCAGTACTGGATTTTGTGTTACAGTTTTGAATTTAGACAATAAAAGTTTGCATATACATACTTTATTTGTCCCGTACCATTTGTGGTTTTGTTTCTCGTCTGGGAGGAATATGTTTTACTTTTGTCGTTATTTCACATAGGAGTGTTTTGCATGTATTTCCAAGCTGTGTGGTCACAGATAAATAATCTTTTAACATCTAATCCTGTCTTTTGGTAAAATTAAGATATGGAGAAGCTTATTAACTTTGAAAAAGAAAAAAAAGAAAAAAACCTCTAGGACAGCTGAAAAAGTAAAAAAAACAAGCAACCAAACAAAAAAAAACCTTATAATATCCTTGAAATGTTAAGATCTGTAGGATTTTTTTTCAGCTAATTCAGGCCATTTTCTTGCTACATTCTGCAAGAACCATTTAGGCTCAATGAGATAATAGCTTGAGCAATTGAGTACCACATATGGTGTGTTTCTTGCTGACAGCATGAATTCTTGGCGTGGAGGTACTGATGTATTAAACCACATGTTCTGAACAAAACAGTACATTCTTGCAATCACATTGGAATCTGTATATGTACAGTTCCAGCTCTGTGAAGACCTCACATAATCAGAACTAATTACAAGACTTCAATACCTATAAAAGTTCATCTACAAGAACTATTTGATGCACTTATAGATCATTTTGATCTTCAGTAAAGATCTATCCGGATCACAAACAAGAAGGAAATAGATCTGCCTTACGTTAGTGATACAGTAGGCTTTTTGAGGCTAGCGTTGGAAAACTACAAAGCAGTGATTGGTCAGTTTAGATAAGAATCCAAAAGTTTATGGTTATCATAAGCTTATTTGAATCTAAATTTGAAAAGGTTACGTTTTTGTACTAGATTAATTATCATTTTAATTTCCTTACCCAGTTTATTTTATATTGACAGATTTTCTAGCAAAATTTCCACAATTTCTTCCTTAAGAAAATCCAAGAAGCGATGAGAGACTGGCTGTTACAGTTAATCTAATATTGTAGATATGCCATAATCCTTGATGAGGTTTATCAGACTCTGTTGCAATTGTTTTTTCAGAGTTACACACTAGAGTAAATAGTGTTTATTTCAACACTGGACTTCTGTCTTTGCTGTCATTCTTGGATATCTCAGACATCCTCAAAAGATAATAAATTTCCCATCATATACAATTGGTCTCGTGAACTATTTGTCTAAAAGACACCTTATGCCTCATACCTGTGAGCTTTAGATAGACATTTCAGATAGTTACCTTCATAGTGAAGTAGTGTCATAAGAACTACAGTGGATCTGATTATATTATGTGATACAGTTTAGAAATACACTAAAGAAGATCACTTTTTCTGAAAAGCCCATAAAATCAGATCAATATCAGAGACTGAGAAATGCAACTGTTGTAATTGTTTACCATTTTTGAGCAGGTGAAATTATATTGATGTAAATTGGGTGGATTGGTAAAGTTTGGGAATTTTAGTAATTCTGAAATGAAGCCAATTTTTATTTTTTAAAATTTCCCTGTGGATTGGGCATGAAATACAATGTGATATCTGATGCGTATGTAATGATATGTAGGAGAGACAACAACTGAACTGTTGGTGACAGTGGTAGTCCAAAACTGGACAAGACTGAGAACAGCTTCACATGTGGTGAGAAACTATTGAAAAACTGTGTTCAAATCTGACACATTTATCATTTGCATGTATTTCTTTCCATTTCTTCACAAAAAGAAATAAATGTGTGAGATCCATTATGTTAAATCTCAAAACTGAGTGCATGACTGCAAAGGTATTTGTGACACACAGCAACAACCTGCAGCATGTGTAATTATGTGGTGTAAGACTACATAAGAACTAGAGCTGTTATCTGCTCATGATAAATGATGTAATCCATTACATATATGAAAATAATGTGTAAGAGAATCCCAAATGCACTTTTTTGCCTCATGTATGCATCAAAATAGCATAACTTATATGAGGGTACTTGGGAACCTACCACTCTCTCTCTGCCTCCCTGCAGGAAAAAAATGTTCCACATGATATTTCCTATCTAAGGAAAGTTTGAAAAAGGTCTTGAAATAACTCTCCTATTCCCCCACCTGTCTCCTCTACCCCACCAAAACAACAACAACAGCAAAAAAGGTTATTTGTTTAATGTGACTTTTTTTTTATTAGAAGTTGAAGAAGGATCTTGGTGTGGACCTGAAAAAATGCATAAGGGTAATTTTAAGCACACTTTCAGAGCAGTTTTTCTAGATTAGATGGCAAAGACTTTTGGCTTTGGTTGCTATGACTTGACAGGTCTATTATTGACTTAATGTGATAGGCATTGTGTATTTGAATTAACTAGGATATCTTTATGCAAGAATAAATAAATTAGAATAAATCAAGTCAGACCTTTTTCTTTCCGCAATGGAGGGGGTTAAGTAGTTGTGAAGAGCAACCAAAATTCTTAAGTGAAACACTTAACTTTCTACATTGACAACAACCTTTACTGTAGCATAATCCTATTGACCTGAAATGGTAGGAGTGAGTCAGCCCAAAAGAAAGGTAAATTAAGAATTTTGAAAAATAAATAAATAAATAAATACCTTTATTAATTTTTAATTACTTTGGCGTTTATATAATGACAAGATTATGTCTCCTGATTCCTTCAATACTATTTCCCTGTTAATTTCCTAAATTCTACTTGTGTTTAACTGCACCTGGACATTGAGGTGAGGTTTTCAATGATCTATCTGCAATGATTTAATGATATTTTGCTTGAGAAGAAATACTTAGCTCCATACCAGCTGCTGGACGCAGACAGCAAGGACTTTTGTGCTTTACTTTACAATATTGAATTTCACCTACTGTTTCACTGAGCAATTATTCATATGTGAAATCCTGCTCTAACTCTCCTTTGTTCATTTTACCTTTGTAGAGCCCCAAATACTTTATATTGGTAGCAAAGTTCACTATTCATACCTATTATAGACAGTTTCTGAATTTCTAGAGCAATCCTATATCTGTAACTGATTTGTAAGAGGTTCCATTGGTGACCATCAGCCACTGTGAAATCTGATCCTTACTGTTACCCTTAGCTTACCACATTTCATTGACGTTAGTAATCTGCAAGGGTATCTTTCTTTCTTAACCCATAGCAGCTTAAAGAAATTAACTGAAGTCCTTTAAAGAAGGAATGGATACCTGATACCTGTATCAGCTCATTGAATCCTCTGAAGAACTTCAAGAGATCTGTGAGGCACAATATACACATCTTTGACTTGCTTAAGCATTCCTTTTAATTTTGTTATCACTGTTGGCACTTTTCTTGTTTCTGGTGTGGGGGCTGATTCAGGCAACATATTACACACAACTCATTCAGGAGTTTCATATCTGAATTCTAGCAGCTTATTATTTCTTATTATATCAAACTATTCTAAAGCTTTTATCCTGTCACTTCTTCAGACCAAATTCTTATGAAGGTTTTGATGCAGGAATCTTCCTTAGCTTCTCCACATTATACATCAATACAAAGAATTAAATTAATTTTTCTGCTATCATCTTGCCTTTTTTCAGTACTACTTTGACATGCAAAGAGGCTGCAATTATCTTTTTCTCCATTGCCACTTCTCTGGAAGACACTTGTTTTGTGATGTTTTTGAAATTCTTCATATTTATTGTTATTTATCGTTATTTCATATAAATATCTTTAACAAGTTGTTCCTCAATATTTCCATCTTCCTGCCTTATTATGGATATGTACATAATTTCTAAGTCAAATTAAAAAAAAAAAAAAAAAAAAGGCAGATTTTTAGTATGTTTATTTTCCCTAAATTGCTAGACTGATGTTAAGTTGGAATATATCATGCACACTGCAGTGAAGACTTTTCAGCCTACCATAGCCACAATCAGTCAGAATCACTAGATGCTCACTTTTTTTTTATTTATTCCCTAACAGACAACACATGAAAAGTAAACTTTCGCTCATGCAAGAATACTTCTGCTATGCTAAGCCAATGAAAACACTGATAGAAATTAAAAGGTTTATTGAGATAAAAGTTAGCAACTCTAGTCACATGTAGGTAAAAGGAAAATTTCCTTTAAGCTCCTGTTCAGGCTTCCTTTAATAACAAAACAAACGATGGAAATCTAAAAGTAAAATAAATGAAGTGCATCCCATTGATAGGGGTGTGCGTGTACTGATAATTACAAACCCTTCCAAACTGGGACAAATTTTAGTTGCTTGTTTATTGCAGTTTTAAGTGTACTTCATGAGACGAAAGTACATAGGAGACAAGCCTTAATGTTAATGGCTATAGCTCTATAAAAGTTAATGGAGTAAAACCTTAAGGCTGTATTTCTTAAATTGCAGAATAGTTGTACAATTAAGGAACAAGTTTAAGACAAAAGATGATGTTTAAACATATAAGCAAGTCTCTGATAAAAATAAATTATTTCTATAAATCTGAAGTGTATAATTGCCTGAGATAAGTCTTCTTTATGAATGGACTACCATTAGTATAAAAATCCCTTATACTATTTAGCATAATTATTCAGTTACCACTGGGTTTCTCTGCTTATTAGCTAGAAATTTGCTTAGGAAAAAATATTGCTTTATACTAGAGCAGTATAAATAACTGTTTTCAGCCAAAGATGTTGAAGAGAGAAATGAATCAAATACATTAAAAATGTTTATGATCAAAAAGTATCAACCTGTTTCCTGATACACATTGTTTTGCAAATAATAATGATCTTGTGACTGCAGAAAGAAATAATGGGCTTACAAGTTAGAATTCTTTCATTACATTTTCTGTTTGCTAGCTAATTGCATGTGAAAAATCAGAGGTCACCCTGAAACAATCCTTTTAAGGCTAGCTTACTGAACTATGAATCACTAGTATATATATTTTTTCTTTTTGTTTTTATTCAAAAACGATCAATTTGAAGTGCCTGCCTGAACTGAAGGTTCAGAATAATGAAACAAGAAATATAAAACATCATTTTCAAAGGCAAACAGTATGCATTGCCAAGTTTTAACTGCAGTATATCTTACCACACAGTATTTGTATGACATTACTTGAAATTCATTACCTGCAACAAAGAGACCCAGCCTTAATGAAGGCATTAATCTATATGAATAGCTAAGAAATATGCCTCTGATAGTCAGGTAGCATGACAAATGAAAAGATATGAGAAGAGTTAAAAAAGGACATAAAGTTTTGGAGAAGGCAAAATGTATGTAGTAGTATATGTGTCTGGACAGGTATGCAGGAAAAGGAAAATCAGATGGCTGAAGGCAGAGAAAATGAAAAGGGAATAGAAAAATGAACTGCAAGAGACAGAACAACTATTAATTGATTAAAGCAATAGGCAGTTCAGTTATACTTTGTCTAACAAACCAGTAATGTTGATATTTTAATGAATGTAGAAATGTTTGCATATTTAACTATTCGTTGTATGTCCACATATGTGGATATATAAACTATGTATGAATACACACACATATATACATACACCTGGTTCTACAGGTACTTACATGTAACAAAAGTGCATTGGAAAAGAAATCTGCACTGAAAGTAGTTGTACTAGTTTTGGCTGGGATAGAGTTAAATTTTTTCGTAGTAGCTTCTGTTGATAACACAATGATGTGTTAAGCAGTACTTACACAGAGTCAAGACCTTTTGTGCTTCTCACACTGCCCCCCAGCTCGGGGAAAGAAGGAGGAAGGGGGGACGTTCAGAGTTACGGCATCTATCTTCACAAGTAACTTTTGGGCATGAAGCAGCTCTGCTTTCCTGGAAATGGCTGAGCATCTGCCTGCCAATGGGAAGTGGTGAATGAATTACTTATTTTGCTTTGTTTGTACTTGCAGCCTTTGCTTTACCTATTAAAGTGTCTTCATCTCAACACACAAGTTTTCTTATTTTTGCTCTTCTGATTCTCTCTCCTATCCCACTGTGGGGGGGAGTAAGCAAAAGGCTGTGTGGGGCTGAGCTGCCTGCTGGGGTTAACCCACTACGGTAGTCAAGGTAGAGATGTTGTTATGGAAAGACAGAAAGACAGTAAAAGCAGCAGTCTGAAATTGGTTACAGAGATAATATATTAAAGAAACAAGAATGTATATAATGGAAATAATTAATCTGTTTTAGATAATGTCAGATCCAACTGGTATCTCATGATGACTATTCATACATACCTTGTCATACTGTTCAATCTAAACTCTATCCAGTGTTCACACTGTATAAATTATTTGGGTGCTGTTCAATACTATGAAGAGCAGCTGAGAAACACTCCCTTCCAGAAAGCAAATGACTGTCACTGTATTAACTTCATTTTCAGAACTAGAGTAGATTTCCTACAACTTTTCCCTACCACTTCCTCAAAATAAACTTCATGATCAAATGAAGACAGCAGCAAACTTTCTGCTTTTAGTCAGCAGTTTCACAGAGCTACAGGATGACCCGTAATGGAGCTGATGTCTGTTTCCTACAGGATGTAGACATCACATAAAGTTTGTGTGCAAATTGTGAGATTAGGATTCCCAAGATATGAAACCTAAGACAGCTCACACCAAAATGAAATGCATGTCTGATGTTTTGTTTCATTTCTGTTTCAAGGTAACTTGAAGGGAAGAGCTGATAAATCCATTTCCCCTTCTTTCAGTTCCTTCTATTCCCACTTTTTTATTTCAGACAGAGAAAATTGTACACTCTCTTTTCCAAAGGAAACAAAAACATGAAAGAGAATATCACATAAACAGTTTCTGTACCAAAATGCTGTCAAGACACAGACATAAAACATCAGAATGTTGGGGGGGGGGGGGGGGTTCCCCACACAAAGTACCTACACCACAAGTAACCTGCAGTTATAATAGAAATACATAGAGAAATGTAGCTAGCCTTGCTTATTTGGAATCCAAATTATGTAGCATCTCTACATTCCTAGAAATCTCACCATAGGTCACTGATTTATCATCTAAATTCACAGTTCTGTGACTGCAAGGTATAGCACCATTTTGCTTAATTGCATTAACCTATAACTAAAACAAAAAAGGGTGAAATTTCAAACACTATATATTTAAGCTTTTCCTTAGGACAGACAGAAAATATTCTGAAGTTTTCATCCTTCCATATTTTCACAGATTAATCTAAATCTACTTCCACTATTAATTTATTTTCACTTGGCACTTCTGTCCCCGAAGATACTTTTTTTCCACATCAGTTGTTCATGCTAACAACATAGCAACCAAAGATTTCTTTTAATGTGCTGGCTTTCTTGAGAACTGTATTGAATCAAAGGTTTTAGATTTATCCTTTTAACAGTTCAATTCTTGTTTCTTGTTCCGGGCTTTTCTCTGCATAGGTAATGTCTGATGTTTTAAAGTTGAGATGGCCGACAGAGTGGGACAGAGGAAAAGCTGCTAGTTAACTGTGTTTCTTGATCATTAATTTCTCCTGATCATAACTGCAGTTAGCGTATACAGACTGAAGATATCTCTGAGCCATTACATAGGTTTTCTAGCCAACTGTGACAGCACAACTTTTATTGTAGCAAACATCTAGAGATAAATTCAAAGCAAGTTTCAGCACCATTAGTGCTTATACTAAACTAATTTAGGTCAAAGTAGAGAAGGTTATTAACATCAGATTAAACAAAAGTATCCACCTGGCAGTCTGCTGAAGAAGAGTTAGCAAAGTGACATGGTAATCCCTGACCATGGCACCTTTCATTTGCATCATCTCTGTTTTTATGTCTTTTTTTTACTCAGCTAAAAGGGAAAGACTTGGCAAACAAAGTCTGTTTTCTGGGAATTTCAGTAATATGAAAATACTGTATTTACATAGAATTTTGTGACTGGTGCATAAACTTAGTGTACTGCACTGCCCACCTCACTCATCAAGTAGTATGTAATTCTCAGTTATATCAGAAGCAAGTCTTCCAAGTTCATTGGCTACAAGGGTGGCTTGTAAGATGCAGGGTGCACTGACAACATCTTTACAGACATACTTTAAAGAAATATAAAAACTTTGTGAAATAGAAAAAAATTCCAAGTATAACTGGCATTTGTGGACAGAAATGCTTTGTAAAGTAGATGACAAAAAGGGTTTACTTCTCTTAATTGAATATAAAACAATCACTATAAAATGAGCCGTAAATCATTAAAAGTGTATTTGTATGTAGCTGATGTAAATTGATTTTAGAAGTTTAATCTATATTAATTCATGCTTTAGAGATTAAAATTAGTCTCTTTTAATGAAAACAAATACTGATGAACCACTGAAATCATCATAAACATAAGAATTTTTTTTCTCCTGAGAAGGTCAATCTTGTTTCCTAGACAACATGATTTAACTAAGTAAAAGTTGATAGTTCAGATATTTTTGTTATGAATGAATGTAGTTTTACTTATTTTATTGCAGGCACAACAAATGCTGAAAATCCTGTTTATTAACATTATTTACCTATTCATTGTTATTTATCAGGAGAGTATAAATTAAATGGCAAATCCATGGAAGAAAAGTTTTTGCTGAAATATGTAGGACTTAAACAATGCAATGGGTAAGCAACTTCCAAAAGACAACTGGGATAGGAC
The DNA here is from genome assembly GCF_000690535.1 of Cariama cristata. Taxonomy (NCBI): domain Eukaryota; kingdom Metazoa; phylum Chordata; class Aves; order Cariamiformes; family Cariamidae; genus Cariama; species Cariama cristata. The sequence goes on along the minus strand of NW_009601963.1, from coordinate 7,492 downwards.
TAACAGAGCGGGACAGAGTAAAGCAAGAATTATGGGAGATAATATAGTGATACATTGAGAAGCTGAACACGGGACTTTGTTATGAATGACTCCTATGCATGAAATTAAGTTGAAAAGAATAAGAATTCACATGCCTAAAGAAAAATTGTTCATAAATTCATCACAAAGCACTGAGTAGCACCCTGAAAAAGATAATGTTTTCTAAAGAAGTTTTCAGTATTTACTGGCTGCCAAATGTTACCTTATGTGTGTCTCAAATATACCTCATAAATATATAGAAATGGACAGTAAAGTAAGTTAAAATAGTCATAAACACTCCTTGGGCCCTGCCTTGCATCATCAAAATGATAAACGGGAAAAAAAAAAAAAGGCTTGAAACTGGAGAGACAGCGCATCATTTTCTTCTGCCAGTGCAAATTGCCATTTATGGACTTATCTCTACACTTTTTATCTCATGTCTGCAATCAAACAGATCTATAGATGTATTTGAAAGAGTAAGAATACAAAAAACTTTTATAAACCATTATGTAAAATCCTGTTTAACTGCTGTACCAAGAGATATCTATTTGAGTCTTCTCATTAATCCCTACAGTGCTAAAAGACCACTCAGTACTGTACATTTTATGACATCAGTACCGCTATGGTATACCTGAAAACTGGCATTCTTTTTTTTTTTTTTTATTTTTCTCCATAAAAACAATTTTGCTGATACTTCTGGAGGATCATACCTGACCAAAATTTTGTTTTTGTTATTCCCGGGAAACACAATATGAATGAAAGAAAGTACAGGTATTCTTAGGTATGTTTGAAAAAATGAAGGTTAGAATGCAAATAAAAGAATTGTTTTAAGTTTAAAAATGAGCATAATGCCTCCATCTTTCAATGTTGTTCATAATAAGTGATTTCAATCTGAACTAAATTATTTAGTCATATAGTTCCAAGAAAATAATAAAATCACATTCTACATAGATTGTATACCAAAGAATGTCTGCTTAAATAAAATTGTAAATGCACATTTTCAATTTTAAACTTATCATATTCCCCTGCATCCGTATTTTTCTTGTTATTACATATGACTCATTAGTTTTCATTGTTATCGTGTCTCAAACACATAAAATTCAACTGAATATTTGTTCATTTGATTCACATAGTTCAGGCAGTGTTAACCTTGCATAGACAATTTTCTTAGCATTTGTCTGTTTTATTAAAAGCTGACATCTTTACAACAACAGATTAAGATATATTCAATCCTGAGTCTTAATAAGAATCTTATCCTGCTTTATTTATTAAACACTAAGAAAACTTTATTGAAAGTTATTAAGTTTGCAAAGCTCTATAATCAAAAGAAATAATGTAACAAGATTGATCTTATGGTGTTACGCATATGCATTGAAATACAGTCTTCCGTATTAAATTAGAATCACATTAGAAATAAATATTTTGCTAGGGTGTGGAATACATGGTGCTTACAGAGTAAACAGCTTAGTTGACTTTTTTTTCCTCTAACAGTGTATTTCTACCATATTCTAAACCATCTCTGAGTACTAAACTGTTGTTCACTAACTTCGATGATGTATTCATTGTAACAACATTTACCGATATGTAAAGTAGCTACATGATGATATTGTGATGTTAAATTTTAACACAGTGATTAGATGCCGCTGTTATCACTGTATCTATTGCTTGTCTAATGTTGTGTTCTGACAGTATAGAAATGATCTGTATAGTTCGGTCTGGGCTTTCTCCACCGTTTCCCACTTTCCTCTGTCTTTCTTGCCATTGTGCATGGACGCTAATATCTGGCATTGGGTCAAAAGTGTAGTTAAAAAAAAAATCACATGCCTCCATTTTCTTAGCAAATAGCTTCAGCAGAGTAGAACTAGCACATACATGTGACAGGCCATATACCCAAACAGCTGTAGCGGCAAGGTCAGGGTGTTGTGGGGAGGAACAGTTTCCTGGGATCTTTAGAAAGGGGAATCCCTCAAATGCAAGTTAAAGGCAGGATAAGTAACACCTGTTGTATTAGAAAATGAAGGGTAAGGAACAATATGTGAAGAATGCTCTTCTTATACTCCTATAGTATTTGATTGTATCACAAAATGTTTGTTTTGATATTAGTGTAATAGGAGACTTAAAATAGTATCATCAATAGTAATAGTAACTGGCAGCTTCCCAAACACAAACTGATTTTTGTAGCACCATTATGTAATGAAGGATATCATTATTATTTATGTCCTATTATCATTAATAAAACACAGGTTGAGAACCAAGACACAGAGATAATGTCAAAAAGAGCCACTAATTTTATGTGCTCAATTTCACATAACCTGGACCTGGTTTTTAGAGAACATAACAATATATTACACTTTGTGTATTCAAAGCACAGCTCTAACTAGTTTATGGTGCAGTTATGAGTACCCAGTTGTTTTGCAAATCAGACCTTAGGGAATAAAGTCAGTCACCCAGAAAATGAAGAATACACAATCGTTGTTCACCTGTGAAAATGTGCTTTAAGTGACCAATCCAGAATTACATAGGAATGATGAAGCAGAGACCTCGATCCAGATCATTTCCCTGGGCGTTTCTCAGCTGCCTTCTCCATGACTCTGTCCTTTTTCTTCCTGCAGGTCTCTGCCTCATTTACTTAATATCTTCCAATCTTTGCAACAATTGAAGCAGGAGTCCTGCAGAGAGCAGTCTCCCTTATATTACTGGTTTTAGGTTACATGGTAAAAGATCACAACACCCACAAAGGAACACAGAGAGAAAACAGCAGCGTGTGGTGAGGACCGAACAAGTAATACACTGCCTGGCAGCTCCCGGTCACATCAGAGAAGAGCCATCAGCCCATCAAAGGCCCACCTCAACAAGACCAGAGGAGCACAAGGGCACAATGACAGGAAGGAACTCAAATTAAAGACTTGAGGAAGGGACACCCCATCCAAGCCCTGTCATCAGCCCCATTTTCCAGGCATGAAATTCATCCAGATTAAGTTAACAGGACCAGCTCTCCAGATCACTTTTCAGACTGTGGGGATTTGCTACCTAAGGATGTAGGAAACATTATGGGATGCAGGGGAAGAGCAGGGGAAGAATTTTGAGGTTGCACAGGATTTTTAATGAGATGTTTAGAGGAGGAACCAAAGGTGGGAAAAGGGAAGGATTTTGGTGTTTTGGGGAGGAGTAAGTGTGGAAAATAGAAGGTTAAGGGAATAAAATTGTCCATTTTCAAGTATACAGGGGCTGGTCAGCATGCTTGTCTGGCCGTGAACTGTACCTGAATCCCTGAGGTCTGTCCTGGCTCCTTATTAAACTCCACTTTCAGCTATGATCTGGTAAGAATCTCTTTACTCTGTGCATGAGCATGTGTGAGGATCTGTGATACAGGAACTGGAGTGAGTGTGGGTGTGCGAGTGAGATCAAGCCAGATTAGCCAGTGAATAGGTGAAGTGTCATGGAAGCAAGGGGGCCTCTAAGGACCTGCTCTGAGTCTGAGAGCATCTGTGTGTCTCTAAGGGGAAGAGCACGGTGGGGTTGGCTATGGGACCAGGGAACTCCTGCCGACCTCTCTGCATGTGCACACGTGTGAGTGAAATGGTCAGTATCAGTGAATGGAGTATGGCTGTGCCTTGGGGACTCGTAAGTCCAGATACCAGCAACTGGGGAGACCAGAATGGAGGGACAGCTACTGGGTGTCTGAGCCCAGCTGCTGCAGGGATCAACATTGTACATGTGTGTATTTCCACTAACAAACTTCTGTACTGCTCAGCCAGAAAAGGCAGCAGGATGAGGCCGTTGGTGCTGTCTGTGTTCATGTGAATGATCTGTGTGTCTGTCTGTGATCTGTGTAGCCAGCCCTGCATATAAGTCTGTGTATGTGGTATATACATGTTCTCTGTGTGTGTGTGTGTCCACTTGGAACACATTTTCAGTCTTGCTACAAGTTGGACGTGGGGGCAAGGAGCTCTAGGAGCCTCAACTCCCTCCAGCTGTCAAGTCCAGCATGAAATATTTTCCTCTAACAACTGTGATTTATTCTCAGAATGGTATGTTGTATAAGCTTAATAGATCAGGGAATCCATGGTATAAATGACATCTCATAAGTAAGTGAAACAGTAACAGAATGTGTGCACATGAAGGGGTCTTATTCATGTGCCTAAATTTTAATTATAACTTTTCCTAACTTTCAAGTTTTTGGCTTTGTAACGCCTTCATATCATTTTGCTAAGACTCTGCAATGTTTTTTCAGCCTAGGCGTTTTAGCAAATTTTCCAAATTTACAAAGAAAGCGGAACTTAGAAACATGGCGAAAGTCCATATTATATCATTATACCATATAAGGTCTTTGCGTTAGGACTTCTATGTGTCTTAAGAAAGCCTTTTAAACGTAATCCATAAAATAACATACAAGTATCTACTGGATTTTTTCATATTCTTTATACGGTAGAGGCACATCATGTTCTTTTCCATTTGTGTCTGGCTGTGTTATGTTCTCTTTTGTTCTTGAACAACAAATGGTAAAATAATAATCTAAATAACGCACTGGGTTTGAATATATGAAAACAATCTCCTTTTAAAATGAATAATAAATATAAATTACATCAGACTGCACATACTGAACCTACTCAGAAAGATTAAAAATTTTCAAGCTAGGCTTCCTGAGCCTAAATAAATCCTGCATCAGCAAAATATGAAATTTCAAATACTAACAACAATGTTTAAAGATCCATGGGGAAGAGAAGAATTGGAAAGGGAAGCAGACTTCTGCTTATGGAAAATAGTATAATGTCTGGGGCTAGAAAAAATGTTTCTGTCCCTTTTTTGTCAATTTACCGTCATTTTAGATTGCATATGTTTTGCCATGATTTCTGCATTCTGATTGCAGTGTAACTATTAGATTCTAGGTTTCTTTGGTTTCGCCTGCTTTGGCAGGTGCATTTACTTTGCAATAAAAACCCACTATATCCAGAAGCATGCTAAGAAAACTGCAATATGTTGACCATATCTTTGCTGGTACTTGAAAAGAATATGGTTGTTTAGTACTATAGATATAACAATGATCTGAATTAATCATTTTTTGTTAGTGTCAAACTGAACTATCAGTGACAAGACTTGCTACACCTTTTTAAATTTTAGGTTTGGGTTTTTTTTACTTTTTTCTTTTTAACCTGTCTTCCTAATCTGCTTTTCTTAAACAGACATTTATGTTTTCAGTGATGTGATGTGGTCATCAGATTGTGATAATAAAAGAATAATAGTAGTCACCTAGTAAAGGAACCTTTTGCATTTCTCAGAGTGTACAATCACTCCTTAGTTAAAGATCCAGTCTTTCCAGTAACAGAAGTAACATTATTTGTATGAATAGTTCCATTATAGTTAACAAGACTGTACTAGATTTTCATGTTTCAGATTTTCATGTCAAGGACAATAAAATGGAGGAATTTTGCTAGTGTATTAGAGGCACCAGAGAAAAGCAATGATCAGCAGAGAGTTTGGTGCTTTGTGTCTAAATGGTGCATCTATTTTAGATCTTGTGGAAAATATGTTTTGTCTCCCACAAAAATATCTGGCTTTTGCAAGAAAGCAGCATAGATGGTGGGGGTAAAAGCAAGAGGAAGAAGTAAGTTTTTTCATAAATGGTGATGAAACTCTCCATTCAGATCCATTTTTTTTTTTTTTGCTCCCTGTGAACATAAAAAAAAGTCTGAAGACAACTGTTTTCCATCTTACTTCAGGAATTTTCCATTTCTCCAGGCACGTGCATGAGGAATCTCTTTGATTTCTCAGCAAGGTCAGCAAGACATTGGGAGATCATGAGGACCAGCCAGCCTGATAGCTCTGGGAGCTCCATGCTGACAGAAGTGAACCAGATCTGCTAGCCAAAAGCAAAAGCATTCAGTGCAAGTCTCATGAGCTTTAAGAGTTTCAAGTGAAAAAACCTGTATATTAGGAAAAAATTACTATTAACTCAGCAAGAATATATTTCTATGTAAAATATTAATATCTAGCATATTTCATTAACTTTTTGTACATCCCTACTATGAGCTATGTATTTGTTTTAAATTATCATTCTCAGCATGTGTTACGTGTGTCCAGTGTTGAGCCATGGGAGCTGTGAGATAGTGACCAGCAGTAAATACTTACTTAGCCTGATTAGTAAATCAGGGCATGGGATGGGAACTTGCTGAAAGTATCACTGTGATATTTATTTCAACAGCTTTTACCATTTTGGTTATTTAATTTTTAATTGTTTGGTTATACACATTTTATGACATAGAAAATGGGAGTTACTCTCCCTTTTTAAAAGTCAGCAGCTCTGTATTTTATAGTCAGTCACCTTTCTCAGCAGAAAGCAATGCACTGTCATAGCAGTAAGAGCAAAGTATCTATGAAAAGCTGTAAAGAACGCATCTGCATTGAAAGAAAATGATTTAAAGAAAATCACACCAGCAAAGAAAGGAAAAAGTTTCCAGGTGTAGATTCACAGTTTTTGCTGGATATTTCTGCCTGTTTATTGAAGGTAACCATTGGATGCTCGAGAGAAAACACCACCAAAAAAAAAGGGGTGCAAAATAGCTGGGAGGGGGGAGAAACAAATTACAATAAACATAAATTACCAAATTTAAATGCTTTAGATTACAATACACAATGACTAGCTACTAACATACAATTTTTCCTGATGTGGTGGGTTGTCCCTGGCTAGCAGCCAAGCACCCACACAGCCTCTTGTTCACTCCCTGCCTACCGCTCCAGTGGTATAGGACACAAAACAAGAAGAGTAAGAGCAATCACCAGTTACCGTTGCAGGCAAAACAAATGTGACTTGGGAAATTTAATTCAATTTAAATCATCTACTTACTTATTCATATTTTGGGAAACAAAGATGACAAACATTCAAGCACTTAGGGAAAACACCTTTCCTCTCTCTTTCCCAGGCTCAACTTCACTATGGACAACTCTCTTCGTCCCTAGTCTCCTTCTCCTTTACTATCACCACAGGGTACACTCAGTTCCTTTGACAAAGCAACAGGCCGTGCAGAAGCTTTGGGTCCTGCAGAGTGGAGCAGTGGTTTCTCTCTGAAACTCCTTGTTTCTCACTCTTTTTTCCCACTGCACCTTCTTCTTACTCATTTCCTCTGTGCCATTGCTGGTGTGGGTTACCCATGGGCTGCAGTCCGTTAGGGGACATATCTGCTCCACTGAGGGTCATCTACAGTCTGCAGTCCCTTCAGGGGTGTTGCCAGCTCTGTCATGGAGAGCATGCTACTGCTCTAGCCTTGCTGTTCCCTTTTCTCAGCATTTACTGCCCTTCCTTGAGTATGTTTTCACAGAGGTGGCACAAACTTCTCTGACTGGTTTAGAAGAGTCACAGATTTGGCTGATGGGCCCAGCCTGTGGTGGGTCTGTTGCAGAGTGGCTAGAAATGGCTGTGTCTAGCACAGGGCAGTCCCTGATCTCCTCTCACAGAGGTCACCTCTGCACCCCCCCC
>NW_009601962.1:34764-59104 GCF_000690535.1 Cariama cristata | reverse complement strand
ATAAAAATAATATTTTAATATAAGATAATTTTGCCTGATGTGATTCATCTTGATATCAGAGCACTACACACAGAGGTCTAATTAACAAATGGCAGTGCCTTGTTTTTAGCCATCAGGCTACCTTAACAGTGGCTATTTATATATTCATCAATCTATCCTGACAGAAAGGGAAACATTGTCTCCCTTTTAAAGCTGGAGATAGAGGCACAGGACAAGGGCTTGAACCATCATGTAAAGGGTCTGTAGAGCTGCAAATGTATCAAACCAAGTCTTCTTACTCCTGATCTAGCATCTTAAATACGGTATCATAAAATAACACCAAAAACCCTCAACAAAATTTGCCTTCTATGACAGCTGTTTGGACTTCTTTCTACATCCAGGGTTATCCTTTCTTCATCTATTTCTAGACTTTAATTTTTTTTTTTTTTCCCTTACATATTCTGATTTTATTACCTGTCAAAATCCAAGAAAGGGAACTCAGATGTGTGTGTATCTTCCAATGAACAGGAGAATAACAAATAGTCTCATCTGTCAAGGTCTGGAGTGAAGAACAATTTAAATAGCAACATAACACAGACAATATTAATAGAGGTGTTAATTAGATTAGTTTGTTAGTAAAATACCTATAAAAACCTTCATCAATATTCCTTGAACAAATTATGTAAATCTAAACCAATGAGTTAGTAGGTTAGAATTAAGGGGCAGATAAAGAAAAAAAAAAAAAAGAAAAAAACAACAAAAAGACCCCCCAAAATAACAACATCCCACCACTGCAAGGTGTCATTGCTTTCTAGGCAATAGTTGTTAACATCTTTTTGGAAACAGTAACCTCAAGGAGAGACCTCTCCTTTTTTTTCTCTCCCAGACCTGGACTTGTTTAAGGTACAGCAAAACAGCTTGTCACAAAGTAAGCCATTTTGCCCCAAGATATGATGGATTTTGTTCCAATTCTTGTCAGAAAATGATAAAACTTGGAAAAACATGACCAAGTATGTCAGCTGCCCTGCTCAGCTGCTTCCTCAGTGCATTGCAATAACAATGCAGCCGCTGCCTGCATGTTGTTTCTCCCCTTATATCTCCACTGACACCTTCAGGGCTTCACCTCCGCAGTTGTTAACATAAAGAAGCGAGAGATGACCTCAGAAAGCAATGTAAAGAGGCAGCAGAAGCAACACTGTACAGTCCTCAGGGTGCTCAGTAGCTAGACAGTTGGTGTGAGCCTGCATTTTTCCTCTCTTTTCCTTTTCACAAAGCTCCCTTTTCTTTTGTTGATTTTTTTTCTTCCCCTTTTCCATCAAGCTTGCTCTTTCTCTTTGCTAAGACTTTGATTCAATACATATGCATTTGCTTAATTTTCAAGCACTCCTAGTTCCCGACAACTTACACTGGGAACATGTTCTCAAGTTGGTCTTTGAAATGAGGCATCTATCTATCTTCCTTATTTTATTTATTTTCATTATTTTTCTAATTTTTTTAATATTTTTTTTTCCCCTATATATAAGCACTGGACATGCTTCTTTTCGCTCATGACCTGCTTCTCTAACATATTGTAGAGTCCTGAGATTTGTCCTGATATCTCTATTCCTTTGTTATTCTTTTCTTGTACTACATCTCCCTGTGATAAGAGTTTATGCGACCACACTACATAACCATATCTTTATACCCAGCTTCCGTGATCAGGTTGTAGTTTGTGTGGAGTGTAGAAAGGAAGAGGGCTTCATGATTTGATTTACAGTTCAATCCTGAGTCTTCATGAAGAAGTACATTTATCACTTATATTTTCTTGATTATTCTACATGAGATTTAGATAACTGTAAACCAATCTCTACACCTCAGGACTGAAGTATTAGTATTAGGAATAAGGCATTATTAAACACACACACACGCACATACACAGTATTGTAACAAAATTTTTCTTTTTTTTATTTCATTTTTACATTTTCCCCATTAAAATATGCATAAGAATCATAACTATAGCAAAAGGAAATAAACCAAAGATCAGAATTTGCATTTCGTTTTGGATTCAACTTAATTTTGTAACCATCTTTCTATTCAAAACTTAAAAGAGTTGAGGAAGTTTTTTGTTGGTGGTTTTTGATCCTTGGGGTGCATGTCTGGGAATGGGAGTGCAGGAAGCATGCCTCCATTTTTTTTTGGGGGGGGAAAACCCCAAATGTATATTGGCTTTGAACCTACACTTCCCATTTCATACTGTAACACTGTCTGAATGAATGTCAGTTACTGAAAAGTCCTGTCATGTTGCTCCTCAATTCTTATAAATTTAAATACAGAAACAGGGTGGAAGTGCCAGAGCTTGCCAGTAGAAATATTTTAGTTCTAGTAGAATGCCCCAGAGAAGCAGGAGCGTTATCATCTTTGCTTCTGCAAAATTCCTCATCCTATGCACTCTTTAGAGTTGATCACATCTCAGAATAACCTTTCTTATGGAACAGTAATTTGCTTCCTGTGCTTCAACCCTCCTTGCCCAAACAACTCGTCACTCTGACTTCTACTTAGTTTTCTTTGCTGTGAATATTTTTCAAGTTGAAATTCTGAGTTATACATGAAGCATGTTGACACGCGTCAGTGGGCTGTGCAGAAAATGATAGGTGCAAGCTCATAAGATGCTATTTAGACTAATTTCTACTTGTGACACATGATTCTTTTTGGCTGGATATCAGCCTTCAGAGGAGCTTGACAACACAAAATATCAAATGCTTATGTATATTTAGGTAATGGCAATTTTGGGAATCATCCCCTACAGTAGGACATGGGATTGGGGGTCCTTAAACCAAAAGGGTCCTCAGATATCCATATTTTAAGAATTTCACAACACCAAGTTCTCATCCTTTTGAAAGGAATCTGCTATATATTACCTGCCTTCAGCAGCATCGGTCAATATCAAATGCACCAGATATTCATAAAGGAACAGACTTCACCTGAAGAATCATAAAACAGTCTACCTTATCTAGGCAATGTCAATCATGGTACTTGCCAATCATACATAATTGTTCATAATGTCTGCCTTCTAAGACACCATTTCTAAGATAGGAACAGGTAAATATTTTCAGAAATTATATAGCTTGCTTTTATCAGCTATTTGAAGGTAACACTGAAAGGCTTCAGGCACATAGAAAACCTTCTAGACTGTCTAAATACACTTCCTCTCCTAAAAAAATAAATAATACTGATTTACAGAATCTGAAAAGAAACTTGGTGGTAAACACTACATTGAGCAATAAACCCCTTCTCCTGAAGTACTAACTGATCACTTAGGAAACGCAACTTGAAGAGCAAAGAGATTAATTTTTCATATTTTTCATATTTTCTCATGTTTTTCAATCAAAGTAGCTACTAATCTATCCCTTCTCTTTACAATAGCTGTCTTTATTATTATCTGCTGTGGCTGGTCTCACAGAACAACTTCTACTTAGCCACTGCATGTGGAAAAACAGATTAATTTGTAACTGAATATGCAGGTATTTGTTACCACATAATTTGTAGGCACTTATTAAAATGTAACTGCGTTTTCCTCTGAGTAATGTCTCCATTTCATTAATGTAGCTGCTCAAATGCTTTAAGCAAGGCTTCTGCCAACGGAAGTTTCACAGAGATGGTACAAAAATCTTTTTTAACCACAGGTTAGTGAGTTCCTCAGATGCACTTTCTTCTGCATTCTTCAGACTCTTGATGACAAATGGAGATTCAGGAGAAAAAAAAAAAAAAAAAAGATGTGGACCCTTGTCAGAAGGTCATGACTTCTGTATTGCTCTAGAAATAAACCAAGTCTTTGTGTATGGCTAGGGGTCAAAAATAGTACATGCTCCCTGTCAAATAGGATGAACTGAAAAGGCTTCTCAAACAAGCGTTTCCATGCCATGACAGATGTTTGAATCATCACACTGGGTACCTAGAACTGCTTCCCATCAAATTGTTGGAAACTACTTAAATTAACTGAACATTTTGTGCAGCCAGACTTTTTAGTCATAGCTAAGCAGCCAAACCAGGGCTAGTGTAATACCAGTTCATTAATAAGTACACCTATGAACTGCAGCAAAAATATGTAATTGTCCCTAATGCTAAGCTGTAGGCACAAGGAGATTTAAGCCATTTTCCACAACTTTATAATGAGAGTCATGGTCATTGTTCTTATTTTAATTTTTATATTTTTTCAACTCTCCCCCATGTTCTCTGACAGATTCTTCTATCATCATGGGTTCAACGCTAGACAAATGCACCATTCACCTTGTAATGTAAAACCTACTTAATCTCAACTAGATGGCTTTGTATCCTTTAAAAAACAAACAAACAAAAAAAACCCCCAAAAATTAACAACACTCCCTCACTCTCCCCCCCAAAAAAAAATCAAAGCAAAATTAAATAGAATCAGAACAGGGGGGGCGTAGAATAAACATATTGATCTTTCTCTATTCCTGTCTCCCTGAATATCTTGCCAATTATCTCATGAGGCTTTGCATATATCAAGGGGAATGCAACGGAATACTACAGGTTGGTTTTCCAGCCACTACCAACCAAGTGTCATGGGTTGAAAAGCACTTATCCTAAGTGTTGTAGAGAAGTCTTCATGCTCTCTAATCAGAAGATAACCTGCTTAACAATACAGTATGATTGAATTTTACAAAATTATCTTATTGTTTAGCCTAAAACGTCAAAAGTGTCTGCCTAGAAACAAGTCTGCATAAAAGATAGAGCAACCAAGATGATCCAGAGAAAGCTTGAAGGTAAGGGGCAGAGATGCCTCCAGTGAGGGAGACCAGACACAGCACAAAAAAGCATCAAGGCTGCATTATAACTTCAAGAGAGGAGCACCTGAGACTGTCTGGATAGCATAGAGATTCTCTGGCCAGACACCCAGCCTCCACAAGGTCCAATAGAGATCCCCTCTTAGCTCTATGCTGAACCTAACAGTGGACAGTGGTACAGCAGAGAAAAAGGGAACTACATCCATCAGAGAGACGACATGTTTATGTGCACAAGTGCATATATGCTTATGTGTAAAACTCTGAATACTCTGTCTCAAGGAGACAGTTATACTTAATGGTATATGCAAATCCTTACATTATTTTCCAACTCTGCAATGCTTCCACTGCCTTTACCCACTTTTGTCAGAGGGAATTAAAAATTTGTTATTGAAATTTTGAAGGCGCATTCAGAGCTTGTATTCCCCACCTTGCAACAAGTGCCATCTGTTGACAATCTGCCCTGCTAATTGGTCCACAATTTAAATCGGAATTGTAACAAAATATCAGTTTTCCTAAAGCCTGTAATTTTTGTCTGAGAAAAGGGAAAATATTTATTGGATTCTAAGGCCTTATGTTGTTATCCAATGTCGTTTGTAGTCTTTAAAACAAAGAAAAAAAACGACACCAAGAAATAGCACAGAGGATGCCTCTTCTGAGGCAAGTGGCATCTCAGTACAAAATGAGATTTTATATATCAACTTTGCCTATTGAAGAAGATAGTGACTTTGTTCTTTTAACAGAACAACAGATGAAGATTATCCAATACACATGCTATACACAACGTGTGACGTCTTACTATCGATCATCAGGTGTCTTTCCTGGAGACCTTTTATGCCCAAGTTGAAAGACAAGAGAAAACGCCACTTAATTTCAGTAGCTGGCATGATTTTGCTTACACTGCCCACTCCTGTATCTCTAGTGTACTTTATGCAGTTAGCTGTCATCCTAAAACTCGAGGAAGTTGCGTGTGTCATTGACTATGGATGGCCATTTCTCTAGTATGTGAATATTTAATGTTGAGCTCCTGAAGCTACAATCATTTTAACAATTGTAGTGGATAACAGAAATGAATAAATCAAACCAAAATCAACCAATAAAAAAACCACAAGTGTGCCTTTTTTTTTCAATTCAGTTAAGCACAACACAGAAGCTAAATGTCCTCAGATGATGCAAATCAATGCAGTCCCACTGAACTCAGTGGAACTCTGCTTATCCACACCAACTAGTTACAGTAAACAGGTTTTAAAAGAAAGAAGTAAGCAGCCTTGAATAACTCAGAATTTACTTCCACTGTTTAACTTGACCATCCCACTGCTGTCAAGGGATGTCTTAGAGCTCTCAAAGCCAGCAAGCAGTATGAGATCTAATAAGAGAAACTTTTCTACTGTGTTTCCTAATATTAATAGAAACACTATCTTGATGCTGGGACAAAGATATGCTGTAATCATGCTGTTCATGGCAAAATAATCACTCCAAGTAAAAGGGAACAGCAGTCAACACTGACTTTTCAGATGTTAATGAAAACTGGCCAACCAGAGAGATTTTACGCAGTCCCCAATTGATTTTAGATGCTTCCTTATGTACCCAAAATTACTAGACTCATGAGAAATTGTACCCACATAGTCCAGTGAATGGTGCTAGCTGCCTTAAGAAAATTAAGTTAAAGTCCAGTGAAATATACATGCATATAAACAGGCAAAGTATCAGAGAAAAAGATAATGTTTCATGACACAAGTCTGCAGCAAGCCATGAAGGTGTTAGATAAAAATAATGGAAAGAAAAGAGATTAAATGAAAATATTACCTTTCTCTTTGATTTTATGATGTCTGATTCAGTAGCTATGCATTTGAATGGGTTCTTTAGGCAGTGTTAGCCCATCAATACTTAGCTTTGTGTAGAAAAGTGTGAAAGCACTGGCAAAAATAGATGTCCTCAGATGGGGTTGAAGGTGCAGCTGAATGACACTACTGGTAAGTGGGTTTTAGTAATCCAGATATTTTTGTGGATCAGACCCTTTGGTTCCCCTCTGTCCATGCAATATGCTATTATCTCTTCAAGCCTGATTTCTGCTATTAGCACATTATTTGTGCAGACGATTTTAAAATACATTTAAAGTACTTTTTTTATGCAAGGTTTATCATCCATAGATAATTAATTACAGACGACTAGAAAGACTATTACTGGTTTAGCTGAAGAAGGGTAAAAGAGCAGTTATGATTTCTGAAACTTGAAACTCAAGCACACAATGTCACAGAGTGTCTCAGTTGTTGTATGAGGACAGGCACCTGAAACACAACTTACTTCACATAAACTACAAGTCCACCAGGTCCTGATCTTCAAAGATTACATGTTGCAATGGCCACAGTTCACCTTAATGTGTGGAGAGCTCATGATTTTAGATTTGGAGTTCAAATACTCCTGTCAGCCAAGAAAGTTGCATACAGTACATGGCTCAATCAGATGACTTGCATCTTTTTACGTATTTGCTATTTAAGTGCTGGCAGGCTAGAAGCTTCAGACTGGCAGTGTGATGGAGAAATGAGAACTATTTTAATCATAGCATTTGAAAAATAACAAACTAGAGTGGATGGCAAAGTTGTGTGAGTACTATATGATCACATATTAGAAGCATAAGCTCTAAGACTACATCTGTTTTGGTACCTGAGACATGTTTCTAGTCTCGATGCTCTGCAGAAGTGATCCTGTCTGGAAACAAGATCTTTTGAAACAATATTTTTTCACAGTGAGTAAAAATATATCTTTACCCCCATACGCCCTCCTCCAGAGCATCATGTCAATTTGTTGTCTCACAAGTCTCTGTGTCTAACGATTCTTTGTTCTGCTTACAGCAGGGTACCCATACAGGAAACCCTTACCACTTCCCAGACAGAATCTGAATTTGCTAAGCCATGATAGAAGAAAATTAAAGCTCTCACAATTTTTCTCTTCTGCATCTGATTTGGTTTATATAATTAAAAAAAAATATATCAACAAAACCCAAAGAAAATAAACCAACCTTACACTAGTGAGTAGAACTGAGAACGTGATTATTTCTATTTTCTGTGTTTCATTCTCATGCAAATGAGGATGTTTAAGTTTCAGCAGTTACTACAGCATTGCTATTTAATCACCAGTTTTATTTACTGAGAATGACAACAGTTTGTGAGAATGATGCAGAAGCAGGAAGGATAGAGAGGAAATGGGACAATCAGGGTTTCTAACTCACAAGCACACATTCTGAATATTAGCAAGTTAAGGTTGAAATAAGACTTTTCCTAAATATTCTCTTCTCTCCTTTTCTTTTCTCTACACTGTGATGATTCTCTTAGGCGATCAGGACAAGTAAGTTGTGTTCAAATAAGAACCCACAGCCATACATTCAAAAGCCTATATTTTCTGGCCATCATGACATTTATCCATTTCATAAACCAGTCATTAAAAGAAGATATTTTTAATGAAAAAGGACACAGTTCTGTCTTACTATGTTATAAGAGACAAATGCATTAGTCAACGTCTTGCAATAGACATTTTTAAATCTTTTCTCCCTATAATTATTGCATTCTGACCCCTTCTGAAACAGAGAGAAATGAAGACTTACTGATATGTTAAACTTCAGATGTTTGTGTTTTGTTTTCCTTTAGCAATTGCCTCAGAGGTTGTGGCAAAATTATATATAACCTTTAATACTGATACACTGACAGCTCTAGTTTAATTTATATAATATTCAATAATACTGGAAAAATCAGAATGTGATTTGGTTCATTTCTTAGCACAGTAGTTGGAACGATATTTTATTAAAACCATTGTTGAGCCCTGAAGAGCCTGACAGCAGCAAAGAAGTGAATAAAGAGGTCATGAATTTTTCGTAGAGATGAAATCAACCTGTAGTGTTCATGAATAATTCACTGAATTTTGAAAGGCAAACCTTGGGAAACATCTCATCAAAGCACCCTTAAGATGAACTGTCATGAACACTTACCTACTGGCCTTGAAAAACTAGCATGATCTTGTTTCAAACATATGTATGGGATCTTTCTTACAATTGTGCCTGGATCTTGAGTTGTTAGATACCTCTTGCTTTCAAATTTCACCTTAAGATTCCCTCCTGCTATGAATCTTACCAAATACTTGACAGTGAAAAGACAGATGAAATGTGGGGTTTTGATGATATTTGGGTTTCATTCAGTTCTGTTTTGGACAGCTTCAGTTTCCTAAGGTTCACAAACAGCTAAAACTTCAGACCTATGGGTGACCTGCACCCTAGAGAATTAGATAGGGTCACACAGGATATTCTACATCATCCAAAATACAATAAAAAGAATGTTTAGGCAACTAGTGAAGTCTAATCTGTATAGTCAATGATATCTGGAAAGCAATCCAGAGTAGAAACCTGTATCTGGTCAGCTGTGTAGCTCTCCAGACAGGAGCTTAACTGTTGATTACACCAGTAAGTGTTGCTAGACTATCTCCTTCAGCTATATCCGACTGTTTCTACATCTTACACTGTAAGGTCTAAATGAATTTCACTGAATCTTGCCTACTAAATTGAGGTTCTCAATTACAAAATGGAGGCATTTTGTACCTTAAGACCTCTTAGTAGAAAAATAAGACAGAAAGCCACCTCCACAGCCTGAAAGAGCTCACTTAATCCCTGCGTCACTTTCTGCAGGTGTTTCTTGCTCTCTCCAATGACTGCTGAAGAAACTTAAAATTTTACATGAAAACATATAAGCAGCATGCATACAGGGCTCAAATCTTTGGTATAAGTCCTTTCCTTTATTTTACATATAGAAATGTTTTCCATAGTGGGGCTTTGATTCATGATTGAGCTGTTCTGGTCCTGGGTCATTAACAGGAGCAATAAACATTCTGATCTTGATCACCTAAGTTGAAGTGGCTCTTGGGAACAGTGAGGTCTATCCCCATCAGAGCCTTGCAGAAAAATTTATTTGCCACTCTGTCTTAGTAATCATGTGCAACAAGTTTCCAAAGCTGTATTAATTTTTTTTTTTCACTAAAGTTTTAATGTGCTGCAGAGTTCTTCAAGTATATGATGGTGCCACATCTGTGCTCAGGTGGTGCTCAGGTTAGCCTGTGGAGGGGAAGACTGAAACCCATCCCAAAGAATTGGTTTCTTAGTTGTTTTTTTGCAGCAATTTAGGCATCACAATACACAGGTAGTATTTGAAAATGAACAAAAGCTGTCAGTGGTGATTTTCCTGGTTATTCCTAAACTTGCCTGTGTCAAACAAGCCTCTATCCACTTGGGCTAAATGTGAAAAGGGAAACATCAGAGAAAATCAAAAGGTGCCAATACCTTGACAATCCTGTGAATTTGTTCAGGAAGCAGTTGGCAAGTATTTGCCATACAAATGTGTGTTTCAGTGGTAGTTCTTTTCTGGTACAATACTTTTTGTATGATGTCGCTCTCTTAAACTTCTGTTGCATTTTATCAGTGTGTGCATACAAAATTTTCTTTAGAGATCTCTAACAGCAAAAAAACATTAGAGTTGTTACTGGTCTAAGCCATTGCACTTGAATCATATTTGAATGTATTTAGACTTACCATAGCCTGTATTATCACTTCTTCAGTGCTCCAGGTATTTATCATATATGTAGAAATACAATAAAAGGTAAAAATGTCAGCCAAGAAATCAAAGTAATCTCAGTTTGGGATTCTATCTGGGGGAAGGAAAAAAAAAAAAAAAGAAAAAGTGAGAGGGAAGGAGAAGGGCAAATGTAAACAGAAGGGGAAGGGGGAAGGGGAAGGGGAAGGGAGGAGAGAGGAGTTCTGTTCTCTCCTCTACTGAGCTGTTCCACAGACCTTACAATAAATGGGACCAAGAAAACTCTGTTTCTTCAGCTACCACCAAACTCTCCATTGCCTGACCTATTTTTGACTGCATCATCATATTTTCCAGAATTACAACAGTTCCTCATCTGCCTTGTTGAGCCACAAGGCAGGAGGGTTTCATGTCTTTTTGAAGGAAAAATAGTTGTCATTCCCAGGTGGGAGACAGCTTGGAGGCAACTAGGTGACTCTAATCACCCATTTTGTGGAAAGGGGGAGCACAGTGTTGTTAATGGGGTGTCAGCATGATGACGACACACCTGCCCTAATCCCATTGCAAAATGGAGGTGAGGCTGGGAACGATGCTGGGAGGATCATTGTCTTTCCCTCATCTCAACTGTCAGAGGTATGTGTGTTGCAGTTTACAGTAATGTGACAATTTTGAAATATGGCTGGAGTTTAATCCCAACTCATTAGGTGTTTTTATTACCCTATACAGGTTCTATGGTTCTCAAGACTTCTTTAATAATCATTAATTGAAAACAAAAGAAAGCAAAACTAAAACCAATTATAAATTCTGACGTTTACCTCAGTAAAAAATTATTCTAAATGTTGTATTTTTGCATGCTGAATCATGAAGAAAAATGTGTTCAGGTTGAGGCTTAAGGTTTGGTAGCTACATCCACAGAAGAAAAGAAGACCGCTTTTGAGCCTTCAAAGTTCCTTGCTGCAACTGCCAGTTAAAAATAAAATCAGAAACCCACCTTTTATTTAGACACAAATATGACCTGGATTTCACAACAATTTCACTAACAGCAGTCAGACAGTACAGAAATAAGGATAAAAACAAAATTACGCACTAAATTTATTTCCACTGTTGAAGACTAAAGAGCAATGTGTTTCCTGTTTAGCTGCAGCATGTCAGAAAAAGACTGCATTCAAATAAGTATCTTTTTTACCAGGTTCCACATATATGCAAGTTGCTAGACAGATAGAAAGGATGGTCAAATAAAAGAGAGTATAAGCAAGCGGTTTGGTTCCCATTGAAATAGAAATTAAGATACTTTCTTTTTTTCAATAAATTCATACTTTACCTATGAAGGCCTGACCAAATTCAAGAGTACACTGTTATACAGCTAACCAAAACACAAAACAATGTTTATACAGGATATAGTCAGAATGTCTCAACTTCCCTTTATCTCTTTTTTCTTCTTTTCACCAGCAAAAAGTGATTCACTGCCCTGTGATATCTTTTTAGTGTTCACAAATCAGAGACCATTCATTTGTTTGTCCCTTGAGCTTCATCAGCTCTCCAAGCCACTTGTTCATCTGGTCTTGCAGCATGATGTAGTGTCCTAATAAAACTTGTTTTATTTTTCTTACATTCACTTCTAATAAACTCTTATATGCTTAAACCACTCAAAGAGACACCATCAAGGCATGCAAGCCAGTAAGTGCTCAAAAGCAACTTTACAGTGAAAGGAGAGGATGGTAGTACCCATTCCCAGCCACCAAGCTTGACATAAGAGCTGAAACCATGTACTCTAGTTATGTGGTGACTGCAGGTACTCAACAGGGGATAAATTTAATGTACCTAAATCCTCTCCAGATCACTGAAACATCTAACAAATCCTGTCCTGCGCCAGCAAACACCTCTGACAAATAAAGCATCATAGTCAACATGCTTCTATTTTAAGTGGTTTAACCCTCGGGACATTAGATAATCTGCTGGTGTGTTGCCTTGAGGAATAATAATTTCTCCAGTATTTTGTTCAAGTCTCTAGAGGGTGAGTTGTCACAGGGAACACCTGGTAAGTAACAGAAAAAGCTATGCTGTGTGACAAGGGGAGTCCTTCCTTCTCACTGATAACACTTCATCTCACCTGTGCCTGCATTTTGATATTGTGCTTCCATTTTCCATGAAGTTACTTCACTGTCTGCAGAGATCTGTTGATGACAAAGGGCCCTCTCCCTGGATAAAGTGTGATTCCACAGGAATGAGAGTATGAAAAAAATTATTATTGCCTGCTTATTGCTGAGTAGGTCCTAATTTTATCCATTTGGGCCAGGAAGCAATATAGCAAAGTAGGAGCAGTTAGAGAAGAATCAAAGCTACTGGCATTGGAAGGCGGTTGGGACAGTTCAATATGGGGAAGTACAAAATCCTACACCTATGGAAGAATGACCTCATACATCAGTATATATGCTGGGCGTCACCCAGCTAGAAAGCAGCTTGGCAGAAAAGGACTTGGGGATCCTTGGTGGTGCCAAGTTGAACAGGAGCCTGCAATGAGCCCTTGCTGCAAAGAAGAATAATGGTATCTGGGCCTGCATTAGGAGGAGTGTTGTTCACAGCTTGAGGCAGATGATCCTTCCTCTCTGCTCAGCATGGATAAGGAGTGCTGTGTCCAGTTCTGGGCTCCTCAGCACAACAGAGACGTGAACATAGTGGAGAGGATCCAGCAAAGGCCCACAGCAACGATGAAGGGTCTGGGTCATCTGTCCTATGAGGAAAGACTGAGGGAGCTGGGACTGACTTCCCAATCACCCATCCTTCTTTGGTTTATATGGCAGTAGAGGATATGACCAGCTTCCCTGGCTCATTAATCCAACTGTTCTGCATATAACTTAAAAACCAAGGCCAATCAGCACCAGTTTGATTGCATATTGTCTTTTCTTCTCAACTTTGAGATACAAAGTCTTTGGAGCTGTTTAGTAATAAAGAACAATATAACAAGAATGAGATAGCCAGTTGTTTCTTTTCTTTAAAAATGGCTAAAAGTTAAGAACCAGATTAAAAATAAAAAAGAAAAAAAAAAAAAGAAACAAAAATTGAGAAGGCTTTGTAGAATTGATTCAGCTGAAAGCAAAGAAATGCACAAAATAACAGAATGAAAACCAACAAAACTGGGGAAATTTTTCCAAAATGGTCAAAGGGATGCCTTCAGCTGTAGTAAAATAAATCTTTGGAACCGTTTTCTTCAAAACAGCATTATTTGTTTTAGAAATGATCTAATTTAGAAGAAACAAGTTTAAACAAAAAGGTTAAATAACCTCAAAATGACAGGAGATCCTTTTGCTTCTGGTAAAGTTGATGCCAAACAAGATAACAATTTTACTTTTATTTTGCCCCCAAAATAGTAGCTATTTCATTTTGGGTTTGATACAAAATTTTTTCCATTGATATTTCATTTCTCCCCAAACTAAAAAAAGACACCATATAGGTTGCCAAACTGTAAAGTCAACCTAAGTCAGTCACCAGGAAATCAGAAATTTACATTTTTGCCTCTGTGGCCTGATTCTGATTCATGTTGTAGTTTTGCTACAAAAAAGGTAATTATTTAACCTTTTTTTTCTTCCTCTTCTCCTATTTTATTCTTTCTCCTTACCTTTTTCAGTTGCTATCTTCCAAAGGCTGCACAAATAAATATTTCTATATTGAATTGAATGTTTGACTCCAGTTTAGGAAAGAAAGTATAATCTTTCTGAAACAAGGAAGGGAAGGGAAGGGAAGGGAAGGGAAGCGGAAATTAAAATATACATCCACATCTTAATCTGATGAAAAGTCATACTTTCTCCTTCCATAAGGTTCCACCTTGTACAGTCTCCACTACTAAAAAATTACTATGCTGTAAAAAAATTTTAAGCACTTATATGAACTTTTCAAGTGCTTTCAATTTTACACAGAGGTGACCGGAGATGCAATGATACATAATATCTTAAAATAAGTAAAGATTAACATAGTGTTATAGCTGTTGTTAAAATAATAAGAAATGGGGCATAATTTATAAAGTTCTGTAATTGTTGTACAGAATGCTTTTATAAAGTGAACAACTTCTTTTGCATTTTTTTTTTCTACAAGAGATGTATGATGCAGAAGCTGTAGATTTTGCTGGAAACTGTCCAGTTGTTTATCATACAGTCCATATCTTTTAGTCAGATATCTGTAAACTATCATCACTAATGTAAATCCTGTAAGAGCATTCAAAGTAAAAAAAAAAAAAAAAAAAAAAAAAAAAAAAAAAACCCACACAACAAAACCCAAAACAGGGAAACAGGCTTATTTTTGTAGATTTTCTGCTATATTTCTATGTGAGTGAGGTAAAAGTGTTATATTGCTCTTGAATCTGAGTGCACTGTGACAGGGATTGAGTAAAATTTGACTTCACTTTTCCAATGAACGGAACAGCTTAACCCCTCCAGAAATAACATGGGTACAATATAGCCCTGATTCATCTCATTTCACTTCTGAGTGTTCTGGTTTAACCCCAGCTGGCAACTAAGCCTCGCAGAGTTGCTTGCTCACTCCCCCGTGGTGGTATGGGGGAGAGAATAAGAAGGGCAAAAATGAGAAAACTCGTGGGTTGAGATAAAGACAGTTTAATAGGTAAAGCAAAACCCACACACACAAGCAAAGCAAAACAAGGAATTCGTTCACTGCTTCCCATCGGTAGGCAGTTGTTCAGTCATCTTCAGGAAATCAGGGCTCCATCATGCACAGCGGTTACTTAGGAAGACATATGCCATCACTCCAAACATCCACTGCTTCCTTCTTCCTCCAGCAAAATATGCTGAACATGACATCATATGGTATGGGATATCCCTTTGGTGAGTTGGGGTCAGCTGTCCCAGTTGTATCCCCTCCCAGCTTCTTATACACCCCCAGCCTACTCACTGGTGGGGTGGGGTGAGGAGCAGAAAAGTCCTTGATTCTGTGTAAGCCCTGCTCAGCAATAATGAAAACATCCCTGAATTATCAACACTGTTTCCAGCACAAGTCCAAAACATAGCTCCATACTAACTACTATGAAAAAAATTAACTCTATTGCAGCCAAAACCAGCACACTGGGACAACAGAAATGGCAAGTTTCCCACTCTTACTTATATTCCCTGGTTCTGGAGCAGGACATCTAGTCATCATCATTTGTACAGGGCTAGTGGTAATAGCATAAAAGAACCAATAAGATGTTTGATTTTTTTTGTATCCAATCTGTGAATTTACATGATGAAGCTGTAATTTGTAAGCCGGTTTCTAAGGCTGTCTGAAATATTACTTTTATCCTTCATTAGGTATTCTGTTAATGATAGCATGCTTTTTAGAGTGGGCAAAGGTCATGTATGCCAGTCCTCCACTACAAATTAGACTCAGCAGTGATTTTGGTGCTGCTATTGATTTAACTTGTTGAGGTACGACCTGTCCCACTAAAATATTGTTAATAATTCCATGCACCTACAAGTAATGACACCAGCAGCAGTTCATCTAGTATTTGTCTGCACAATAGGTGTTTATTAGGTTTGCCCATTGTCAGCTCACTTCATCAGATTACTCATCTAATGATTGAACCTCACAGCTGCCACAATGGCAAATATCCTTTTTTTATTGTTGTTGCTGCTCCAAATTAAATGCTGATAAATGGCCCTAGAGGAATAGTGTTTGAAGCTGGCATTAAATTGTCTCTTGCTTCTTTAAGGCTTATTTGTAAAGGACTGAAAGTCAGCAATCACCTTCATTCAGGTATGCTAAGGAGGAAACAGAATTATTCTTCATCCGCAGCAGGTGATGAATTTGCAAAAGGAAAGAACTGGACTGGGAAAGTTGTTTATTTGCAAAGCACACAATGATGAGGGAAGTCTCCAACTAGCATGTACAGGTAGGCACAGGATAGAGTCATGAAACAGCTGAGGTTAGAAGATACCTCTGGAGATCATGTAGTCCCATCTCCCTATCCAAAGGGATAGAGATATATCCAATGATAGAGACTATGAAACCTGTCTGCACAATCATCTATTCCAATGATTGTACACCTTCACAGTAAAAAAAAGTTTTTTCTTATGTTTAAGTGTCATCCCCTGTTTAAATTTGTTTCTCTGGGAACATGGGACCATACAAACACATTAACAACATCTAAATCACATTTGAATGTCCAGATAACACTGATATTTCTTAGGGCAAATGTAGCCATGGGATGCAGCTGAGCTTAAAACCATACAGAAACATTATTTTCCTTTTCTTCAAACGCAGTTAAGTTCCTGCCCTGGCCCTGCAACAGTTTTACTTACTTATTTACGTATATCTAGAACAGTGTCAAAAGAAGAAACTGAACAAGCCAGCAGCATGTAATCCATTGCTTAGGGAAGGCAAAATGAAGTGGGTGAATTGTCTCAGGCATTGCTCCCACTTGCAGTGTGAGTGCTGTGCCTAAGGCAGCAGACAGAAATGTGAGATTTCTTCCATCACATTAGTAAATCAAACCACAGATATTTTCTTTCTCCAGAATCTCTAACCGAGTCCCACAAGACCAGAATTTTACTTTCTGATGAATATATTATTTATATAAAGGTTTTTTTAGTTCTACTACTGAGACAGAACCATTTGCTTCCTTTTCACTTTCCTTTTTTGACACTTCATTTGCTGTTTAAACACATGACACAACTCTTTCTGTTAGGATTTACTTTAAGAATTTGATGTTGTGCCAGTTTTTTCTGGATTTGGGATTGAAATAATTCAGTCCTCCTTTTTACCTTCACCCATTTGTGTTTGGTCAGCTTTTAAAAATCTACATGACTTTTCACCTTTGTAAATACAGAGTGAAGTCATTGAGATGTTCTACTCTTCTCTTCCCTTTCTTCTTTTCCTTAGGGAACACTTCAAACATTCACACCAACTGTAGTTCAGTTGTATAACTCAACTAATACCTGTAATGATCTGATAAACAGAGAAACATGTTTCAAAATACAGTATTACTTCTCTCTTTGTGCTTTCTTCCTTCTCCTTTTTCCTCACTTCCATCAGTAAAATGTCTCAGATCCATCTCGCATTAAAAAATGGAAGTGTTCCTTGATTCTGGTGCGAATGAGTCTGCTACACCTGTGACACAATGGCTTAATTGGTAACAAAGGGTAATTCTTAACTGGCGTGTGCAAGCTTTTTGTATCAGAATGGTTTTGCTAACACACTTCATTTCTGGTTTATAATATCTCACCATCAAACCCTTGAGAAGTAGAGAAACATATATGAGTGACTGGGTGCGTATTAAGAAACTCAAGGCACATTAAAATGCAATGGTTTTCTGACAAGTTTCTGAATTAACGTTATTCTTTAAAGTAATTATTTAAATACCCAAAGGCAGTTCTTTTTCTGAAGGTACAACATAATACTAAAGACACATCGACACTTTAAACAGATATAAATCAATTACCCAGTGATATTTAGGGTTACACTTTATCAAGACATGACTAAGTAGCAGGTTCGTATTTGGGCTCTTCAACAGAAGACACTTTTCAAAGGAGTTCAGGGAACAGCCTGTCTCCCCTTCTGTCTTTCTTCATTCACCCCCATTCTGTCTCAGAAGATGTTTTTTTTGTCTAAAATTTGTGTCTCTGAACAAGATGTGTAGCAACTCTCTGTTGGACTCAACGGGACTCCAGCTGGTCTGGTCTGGTAGGTGACTGGTAGGACAACTCACCAAGCTTTTTCCTCTGTGTCAGTGGTCATGCATTACTGCCAGAGCCTACCACAAAATACCTTCCATGCAATACTTATTCCAAAAAAGTCTTATTTTACTGCTTGGCCAGACGTTTCTAGCTCAGAGGGTTCTCACCACTGGTCTTTATAACATGAGGCAGTGACTTTATGTGGCTCCCTCATCATATTGATGTGATTTTGTGACTCCTTCATCACACAGGCTTGGCAAATCAATGAAGTCTGTAAATATATCTCCGGGTCAACTGCTCAGGAGCATGCCAGTGATGGAATTTTCAGCTAAATTTTAATTTTTCAATATTTGTCTCTCACTTCCTGATTTAATGTTTTTTTTAGAATACATTTTTTCACTTGTTCAATTGGTTTTTTTGTTTATACAGTCACCTATTAATGTAAAGAATAGGTGCTATTTAGGTTATAAGATTTAAGAATGCAAATAACTTTTTTTGTCATCAGTTCTAACTAAAGCTACCACTTGTTTTAGCTGACAAGTTTTCTTTAAAAGTGAGCGTTCGGCTTCAATGGAACATCTTGTAAATGTGCGTAAATCACAGTAAATTAAAATACACAACAAAGTCTGAGGAAATCGGAACATACTGTTTTCTATATTTTGTAAAACCAAGATTTGATCTTGACATTTTAAATAGCGCTTTTATTTCATTATTAACAGAAAATATGTATCTATACAAAACTGCTATAGCTGCAACTGAGCAAGTCGTTTATGAACTGAGGTGGACCCGCAGTGCTGACTGTATTCAGCATTATTTGGTATAAAGAGAGAAACATGATGCTTGTTAGCTCCACTCAAACATAAGATTTTAGCAAGAAGTCTGGGCAAGGGAATGTGTACTTTTTGACATTTTGATTCCAGCAAATAATAACCAAAAACCAGAAACATTCTTCTAAACACATTTGAAATGGCTCATATATGGTCTGGTTTAAAGTCAGTGTTTAAAGAGAACTGCATTTGGTGTGAAAGAGGACAGAAATATGGCAAGTAGTTAAACACAAAGGTATTCCATTTTTATCTCTTGAAACTACTTTGAAATATTTAAAGCATATAAACTGATCTCTCATTTCTCGATTAAGTAGCTTAGTAATTGCCATGATGTAGTTACTTTGAGTACCTTGTTAATGAAGATGTTTATTATAAGTCTTGAGAAACTGTAATAAAATTTCAACCCAATAGAACTGGGTGAAGTGATTTACATTTTAGCATTAGAGATTCAGTTTGGATCATTGTATCACGTGGAGCTAACTTAGATTTCAAGCTGGAGCCAAGTCTCCAACAAGAGGCTCTAAGGCAGCTGTAAACTTTCAGGGCTCTTAGTGTGACTTTAGGGTCATTAACCTTAGGATGAGTTTTGTTCATATTATGAGTAACTTAGGTGGGACTCTGCCAACAGAATTTGAGCTTTCTGACTCCAAACTGCACAACAGGTACTATCTAAATCAAAAACATTGGCCCTCCTAGTACTAGCTTTGTCTTGATCTCTCAGCTCTTCAATCGCTGTGACACTGAGAGGTCGCTACGTTGACCACTTTCTTCTGATGAGCTCAGAGAGCTTATATGGCTCTAAGACACTTCTCTGAGGGATCCTCAACTCCCAGACCTTCAAAAGAATTTGATATAGCTTTGTGTGATGCAGCCTGTTCTCTGTTTTCCTATATAGTGAAAATGGACAAGGATCCATATCAGTGGATCAATAATGCAAACAAAATCTCACTGAGGCAAAAGAAATCATAGAATCATAGAATGGTTTGGGTTGGAAAGGACCTTAAAGTTCATCTAGTCCAACCCTCCTGCAATGAGCAGGGACACCTTCAACCAGATCAGGTTGCTCAGAGTCCCATCCAACCTGACCTTGAATGTTTCCAGGAATGGCGCATCTACCACCTCTCTGGGCAACCTGCTCCAGTGTTTCACCACCTTCATTGTAAAAAATTTCTTCCTTATATCTAGTTTAAATCTACTCTATTTTAGTTTAAAACCCATTACCCCTTGTCCTATTGCAACAGGCCCTACTAAAATGTGTGTCCCCATCTTTCTTATAAGCCTCCTTTAATTATTGAAAGGATGCAGTAAGGTCTCCCTGGAGCCTTCTCTTCTCCAGGTTAAACAACCCCAACTCTCTCAGCTTTTTCTCATAGGAAAGGTGTTCCACCCCTCTGATCATTTCTGTGGCTCTCCTCTGGCCTCGCTCCAACAGGTCCATGTCTTTCTTGTACTGAGGGCTCCAGAGCTGAATGCAGTACTGCAGGTGGGGCCTCATCAGAATGGAGTAGAGAGGCAGAAAGAAGAGTAGAGGGGCAGAGAGCGGAGTGGAGGGGCAGAGGATATACAGGAGAGGATAGACAGCTGCAACAGCTTGACATGACACAAGGAAATGTGCAATTAGTTGTACGAAGGATTGTATCATCTGGATTTTTGTTCCCTTTGGAAATATGTAGTTCTGTGTTTCATTGGTATTTGGTATTTAGGCAGGTGACAGAAATAGGAACTGTTCCTTTTGTATTCCTTCAATATTGGATAGGTTCACTATTTTAAAACATACTGTGACATAAATGTGTACCACTGACTATGACATATTCCTAAAATGAAATCCCATCCATTTTCTACCATCAATATAAAGTACGCATGCTCAATATAAGACTGGTCTTTTGCACTGCCATGTCCAGAAAGACAAATGTTTTCAGGAAAACAAGAATGAAAATTAAATAGCAATTCAAATATTACTGATTTTCCCTTAAAATTATTAACTTATCTGGGCAATATTAGATTATTTTTTAAGGTCTACAGTGACTACATTTAGGCCAGAGGTATGAAATCATTAAGATCTGTTTTCTGTCACTATAACTGCATACTTTCCCTCTCGTTTAATTTCACATTCTAAGTTGATTTAGTGTTAAGAATATTAGATTAAGCTCTAGGGTACTGAGGAGTCGATCATGTGCTAAGTCAGATAGATGGGCAGTTTACCACAGCTAAAGACCTGTCAACAATTGATTTGTAAATGGCAGAAAAAAAGGCTAGCCCTTCTCTGTCTTTTCTCTGTTGTTTTCATTTCACATAAGTGAAATAAAAATAAGCTCACCTTTATATAAACCCAAGTCCAAAGATGACTGTATTGCTGGTATGAAAGATATGTTTACCCTGTCAGACAGCTTAGTTCACAGTTCTCATCCTCCAGATTGCGTAAATGCTAGCGTATTCTCAGGCCATATTTTGGAGTGAATCATTCAATTCCATCTAAAACACTTGGTTCCTGCAGATAGTTTGTTTTGGGGGCCTGTCCCAATAAATAGTAGATGAAAGGTATTTTTGGCTCCCTTTGTCCTCAGCAGTCCTGCACATCATTTATATTCACAAGTATGTTCCCATACTTTCTTCCTATACCCACAGCACGCAACTCGCTTCTTCAGGTTTCTGGTATAAAACACAATACTTTACACAGCTGCAACACAGCCCTCCCATTATTGCTGCACTATGAACCAAAACAATGCAAAATGACATACCCCCCCCCACCCCCAAATCACACATCAGCATGTGTTAGGACTTCTGGGACACTACGTGGAGTACAGAGGAGACCCAAGGCCAAGCGTTGTGTGGTGCAAATGTGACCAGTCACCTTTAAAGGAGTCTAGAACTGAGAAATATGGACACAATTACTCTGCACTGCTTGGTTTTGAAGCCAGGGACTAGCGACTGCAGATGATGCAATTAGCAATACAGAGTAAATCACATAAAGCCTTTTGAAAAGACATCACTTCCAGTGAGCAAGAATGGGCATCCTCTAACATGAGCGTGCTAGTAAATTGTCACCCCACAGCAGTGCTCCAAAGCTGTTTCAGATCAGTGAACTCTCCTCTGAAGTCAAAAACTGTAGTGAAAAATATCAGTGGCAACAAAATCAAGACAATTCAGTGTTTTAGTGTGCATGACACTTGAAGGTTTGACAGAGGATTCTTGTCCTGGGAGCAGCAGAGTGCTGGAGGAGGGCTGTGGGTAGGAACATGAAGTTCCTGCTTTGGCAGGATCTACTGACTTAGAGCAGTTGCATCTCTTATGGAGGTGTTAGCTGTGTAAGAACATTAACAACTATCTCCCCATTCCATGATGTGGTGTTCGTTATTTTCTTTAATTTTCTTCTACGTCCCAGCTACTCGTGTGCTATAAACTTTTCCAGACCTTGAGATTATGGAGAAAGGAAGTGAAAATAAGAAGCCAACACAATCTCAAGGCTGAGAAGACAATTCAGAAGAGTATTGTTAGAAAAACAACAAATGGCTACTGACATTTAAGCTGGCCTCAGGGTTCAGCTCTGACTCCTGATTTTTGAAAACATTACCAATATGGCCTAAGGGTGGAGCTATTCAAACTCCTGAATGGCCTCATGTAAGTAAGGATGCTGCTTCCCTGCTTCAAGTCACTTACTTTCAGGTGAAGTGCTGCAGGTTGTGTATTATGAAGAACGGATCTATTGTACTGTCTAGTTAATATTATAGCCATATCTCTATTCAAGATAAGGTTTTATCTAATTATCATCATTGTGCTACCGAAAGCTGAAGGCAGGAACCAAACCTTTTCACTTCTCTACTGGTCCTGCATTGCTGTTCTTTATTCTATGTCGAATTTTCTCTTCTGTAGACACCCAGCTCATTACAAATCCAGCATGCTAAGTTTGATGCTGATAATGCAATACTCTTAACTTTTTCCAGTTCACTGAAGAGCTGGAGAAAAGAAAAAGATAATCATCAGGGGAAATTTGGTCACCAGTCGCTCATTGCTGTCTCCTCTACTGACATAGGAAATACATAATTTATACTGGCAGGCCTTCTTCATGGAGCTTTTTCAGTCATTAGGAAATTAGGTCAATATGTTTTCATTTACTCTGAATTGGCTGCATTTATTTATTTATTTGCTTCTAGTATGGCACATACATTTTTCTTTTAACAATTCCTGGCAGTTATATTAACATTCTGCTATAGCTAATGACTGAACAATTATTTTTCCTGGAATCTAAATTGAAAGGTTAACCTTAGTATTTCTTTTTAAACGTTTTAAATTGTTTTCAGTTGCAGGAGTATTTATGATACAGTAACAGTTTAGAATAGAAAATAAATTAATAAATTCATTACAATTTCATCAGCTCTATAGGCAAAGCAAAAATTAAACTACAACAATGAGAAAATTAATGTAGGCACATGGTATTATTGCTCTTTGGTTTGTGACTCAGAAAACCTCAGACCCTTTCATGGTGTATGTTCTTGATTAGACTACATGGAAGTGTTGATTTTTAAATAATATGAACAAATGTCTCCTGTCAACTAGTGTGGATGGATTTTTTTTAGATTCATTTTAATATGTTTACACCAACAAAAGAATCTGAATCTGTAGCCAAGTCCTTTTTAACTTAGGACTTCCATTATCAAAACAATTAATAGTTTTCTCAATTCTGCTCACTGGGAAAAGTCCTGACAAACTCAAGAACATATGTAAATCTTAATAAGATTGTAAATATAGGATTAGATAAAATACAACAAAGGAGTACGAAGATTATTTGCCTGATCTCCTAATTGCTGTGGAATTTAGTGCTACTCATTAAAATTAGCTCCTGAATCCTTCCACTACTGAAAAATCTTGGCTTTATTTTAGGAGAAAAAGTACATTCAAAACTTTTAATTTAAAAAAAAAGAATTGACAAATTAAATATCATGGAAATTTTTTTTTCGTATTTCTTGTGGGTTAAAGTCCCTGTATTGCTTGAGAGCAAATTGAATTGTCTTAAATCAGCAACAAGTAAGCCCTAATGACACAGCGGTATAGACTTGTATTCTTTCTCAGTAACTATTTGCAGGCCAATATTGACATTTATTTGTGTAATTGCCAAATGGTGTGTATTAAAAATATCAGCCTAGGGAACGTTCATAAAGTGTTTATATTCAGTGATGTGTTTCACTATTTACAATTTATTATGTTTTCTTTTCTGTTACATGGTTGTTTGCCTAGATCTTTTTAGCATTTCAATGACTAAGGCTAAATAATGAATAACACAGAAAGAAAAATCCCATTTTACCAGATGAAAATATTTATGAAAATATCTTTTTTTTCCCAGTATATCAAATACTTAAATATAATTAGACTTTTTATTTGTGAAAAGAAATTGTAAGATTCCACTAATAAACATTAAAGAACAATAAGTCGATGATCCTGCTCCTGCTATAATATTATAGTCATCGTATGTTCTCATTAATAAACTAATTTTATAAATATAATATATATGTCATAATTCATAATATATA
>NW_009601962.1:18204-34732 GCF_000690535.1 Cariama cristata | reverse complement strand
ATTTATTATTTAATATATAACAACAATGATAATAGTAATAATATTCATAATAATAACGTGGGAATTTAATTTATATATAAGAACTGAACTGAGCTTAGTGTTCCTAAAAACATAAGAGGTGGGGGGAAGCCAATCTATAAAAAAAATAAATCTAGAGACGGATAAAGAATGGATGAATGACTATAAAGTTAAGCAGCAGTTATGTACATTTTGATGAATAGTGCACCTCTAAATTGTTAAGAGGCTGAGATTATTACTAATTTTTTATTGACTTTTTTAATACACAACTCATTTTCAAATATATCATATTTATGGATTTAACACTATGTATTAGCTAATTTTTCATGCTTCTGAAACAAGAACTGGATGAATAGAAGAATATCGTTATACCTTTCATGCACTGGGCTTCAACAAAAGCTGTGAATTTACATATTTATTGTGTTCCAAATGGAAACTGATAAAGCCAGGTGTCCAGAAGATTAACACCTTTTAGAAAACAGTATGAAAAATAAAATACCAATGTAGTAAATGTAAACATATTTAATTGTTTTAATCATTCAAAATTGCCTCTAAATTATCAAACACTTGCTTTGAAGAAACATTAGATTAGTCTGTGGTTCTGTAATAAACTTTTTGTCACCTTGGAAAAAGCATGAAACAATTAGTTATGAAAACTCTTAGAAGGTTCAGTTCTATAAAAAGTCAGTGGAAACTGGGCTTGTTAATTAACAGAGTGCAAAGGTACTATGCATTATGGCTCATCTACTCTAATGGCTCCCACCTACAGGAGAATTATTTCTCTGCCATGTGATTACCTGGTCCTCTTGTGTGCTCCTGACACCACACTTGTACCCCCTCCTTTACACCAGCTCTGTCCACTGACTGATTGACCATGCAGTAAAGCAAAACAGTGCAATATTCCTGCAGAAATCTCACTAGCAGGGTGAGAGGGGAGCTATTCTAATGTTAGAAAGCAGAATCTGTCTAATTTGAGAAATAGGGTGAAACCACAGGGTTGGGAGCTAGGGTAGAGAGAGAGAAAAAAGATCAGCAAGAGGGGAAGGAGTGGAACTGTGTCTGAGGGTAATGGCAGTTTCTGTAGATGGGCCCTGATATATCATTTATCTCCACAGTGTGCAACTGAACCACTTACCGAGACCTTGATCTCGGTATGTTAACAAAGAATTCCAGAAAGACATGAAATTGAATGACAGAAAGATATAAAGAAACACAGAATTCTTTACTTCCATCAGCCTTGCTGAGAACTCCTCCCAATTTGATTTTTCCCAGATTCAGTGTCTAGAGGTTAGTTCTCCTTATGCCTTACTGATTCTTTAAAATAAAAAAATCCAATCAGGCATTAATTGCAATTGCTTTAAAATGTCCAAGTCAACTTTCACTATTTGATAAACTAAACAACTTGAACTCTTAATTTCTTTACCACTTAAAGTTTTCTCCCATTCTCAGATACTTTGTCTTTTTTTACCTTCTCTAGATTTAGGAGATTCCTTTTTTGTTAATGTGAATAAAAACAGCACACACTTTCTCTATTCTCAACCACATTCTACTGAGGGATTTGATTATGTGCTCTCTTCTGTATTATACTCCCTCATTTAAACATCCAGGACTGCATTAGCAGTTTATAATTGCACTGGGAAGGGAGAGTTCATGTCTGCTGTGACCCTCAGCCCTTTTTCAGAGCCACTACCTTCCATTTGGTGTTCATGACCTGCTTTCCCTCTTTCAAGTGGAACTTCACACTATGTTATAGCCAAACTTTTGTCTCCACAGGCCCAGATAACAGGGTGATAGAAATCTTTATGCGACAATCTTGGTCTTCTTGTCTCTAACTCCCTATATTTCAACGGTACAAAAAAACTTGGTCAGGAACATGCATCTCATTATGTATCAGGCTATTCATTGGCCTAGTCTAGCTTTAATCTAATTTGAGGTTCTAGGCATTACTGATTTGCTAATTAGGTAATACTATTTAATGTTATCGGGGTAGTTGAGTTACAATATAATAAAATAAAAAGGCATCTGTTCTCTTTCACAACAGAAAATGTAATTGTGGAGTAAATTCTAGGTAGAAAGGTTATATGAAATTCACTTATAATAGAGATGCTGAAAGCTATTGGAGCCCTGGGACTCTGGATTAACCAGCAAAGAATTTTTTTTCCATGTTTGTATTTTACTGTACAACAAAGTATATACCCTAAGTCTATGAAAATGATCCATAAACTCCCATAAAAGTAATGAATGATTCTCATCTTAGTTGTTCCAAAAGGCAACAAACACCTTTCATGAGAAGTAAAATAACCTTGGGCAAATCAGTGAGAGAATAAGGTCCCAATTCAAGAAAGTATTTTACCATTTTTTTTTTTCCTTGACTCTCTTCAGTAAAGTGCTTAACTTTAAAGGGATAACTGAGTAACACTGTGTACAACAAGACAAACATTTTACTTGATTGCTCCCTGAATGGTTTGATGACTTGTGGTCTTAAAGGATTGGGGGTAGTGGAAGAGATTTGTGTCCCATAGATTTAGACATTTGACCAATGTAGCTTTAAAGTCTTTGGGCTCCTTATATGCAGTGGAGAGGATTAAGCAAATTACAGAGTCTGTTGCAGATTACAGACAGGCTGAAATACCTGTGCTCAACACTAATTATAGAAGGAGTGATTGACAAATGGTATCCTAAATTAGATACCTTAATGAAGGACTAAAAGTTGGGTGGAATTAGCTGATCACTTCTACAGAATGCAGAGCACCTCTGGTTTCCCTAAGAATAAAGAGAGCTTGTTCCTTTGCACAGGTAAAGCCATGGAAATCAGCCCTGAGAATTAGTGAGCATCTGCAAGTTGTCTTGAGCTATGTTTTGAAGTTACTCACAGCTTCTCAGTGTCAGGCATCTATTTTGTTTACATCTGTTTTCTGTTGAAGATTCACTGCCTAGTGAATAAACTTGTGAAGAAGAATTCTAGTTATGAGTAATTATGAAAATCTGGAATATTCGTTTTGGTAAGATTCAACTTAGAGCACCCAGAAAGGTGTAGATGAAAGTGTGCAAAAAGCTTTATATTGGAATTATTCTCATAAGACCTCCAGAGTCTATTTCATGGCAGAGGCAACTCAGGAAGACAGGAATTAGTAAGAGGGAGGAAATATAAAATGAGGAGAAACAGGAAGAGTGAGTACTTGTTCACACATAACATAGCTGGAGCTCATCATGGTCACAGAGATGGGCAGAACAAGAACACTTGACTAAGTGGAGCCTCAAAGCCCAGATCTGTGTGAATCATGCATGCTGTGAAGTGAAGCAAGAAGATTTACTTTACCTAGAAAATCCATTAGAAAGTATAGTTTTACATAGGACACTGGAGTCATTATAGAAATGTAAAGAATTGGATTCCCCCAGAAAAAAAATATAGTTTGATAAGTTGGATGTGGATTTGACTTCAAAATTCCCCAAAGATCTTTGAGCATTCAGTGAGTGTGGGCAGACAAAAGACTCAAAGTATAGGACCACAACTCCACTCACTCAGACAGTTACTTGTTAAAAAGTTAGCCAAAAACTGTGGAAAAATAAGTCCAATACACAGTTAAACCATCCAGTACAAGTTTTAGCTTCCAGCTGGCATGGAAGAGATTTCTTTTAAATATACTCTTCCATGCATGAAAGGTGACTGATACTTTTTTGACTCAAAGGTTTAGCAAAGTTTGTGTTTGTCAACCAAGCTTTGAAAGGTAAACTTTTGTATTCGGGGCCATGATATCTTGAATCTGATTTTGATACCAGTTATGCTAGTAACATTTCAAAGGAATTATAATGAATAGCAGCCCTATTCTACCATCGTACTTAACCCAGTTGCTGTAATATTACTAAGTTTGAATTTCAAACATGCAGAGCAAACACTGGAGCGAAAGACTGGGCTGAGATAAGGCTCAGAAGTTTGCTAAATATTATCAATATTCAACTTTTTAATTCCATATGAACTGTGCAAAATAATTTGATGAAATTCATTGGGATATTGTACGTATTTTGTACTCCTAAGGTGTTCTTTTGTTTGAAAGCACTCTTAGAGCTTAAGAAAAATTGTTGACAGCTCATTTCTTCAGGAACTTAAGCAGGTGGTAAATTAATAGCTTAGGTGGGGGCTGCCATAAAGCATGAAAAGTTATGACTGATGTCAGTCCAAATTACTGTCTTTAACTGCACATAAGGCGGTGAAAAAACATTAGTTATGCAATAAACATGGGTTTAGCCAACAAAAAGAGATTTTACAAGGTTTCCTCAAGCAATCTCCAAAAGGTCATTCCATGCATCTGCTCCAGCCGTTCATAGCATTTTATAGCCATTTGTTGTTCCAAATCTGTGACTGTAACAATGATCTTATTAGCTAAATCAATGGATGAGGGACACGTTGCAATCATTTTTTTCAGTGGAACTTGGAGGAAAAAATGCAGATATTGCAAATGCAAACTCAAATAGGAATGTAAATAGTTCATATAATAATGCTAACATTTTTTACTTACAAGAAGATTCCTGGTATAGGCTGGCTTTCAAGAAAGGAAATATATTCCATTTGTAGACTCACTGAAGATTACTCTCTTTGTAGAAGCTCTAGGAACTAGAAAGAGAAAAAAACCATAAACTATACATGCTTGAGATCATCCTCTAGAGCCGTCATGGAGATGCCCTCACACACACTAATAATTTTACTTAGCTTCTGAAGCAGGGTGGCATGCAAGCTGTCTCTTAGAATTTATTTTGGGTCTGAGGTAGCTCCTGAACTGTGCACAACACTTGTTTGTAAGTGTTTATTGTTGCACTACAGCAGTTAAACTATGCAGACAACGGAACTCCACTGCTTGGGGGAAGTTAGTGACACTAATCTGTTAGTATGGATATAGCCACAGAGCATAGACATACAGCTATCTAAGAAGTTTCCAGCTGGTCAGGAACTTCTTCGAGCTACTCTGTTGCTGGTGTTCCACCAGCTGCATCTTCCTCCTAGCACACTGCTTTCACCCACTGCTCCATACCTGTATAATTCTGTTAATTATGCACTCCTTGTTGCTTCCACCTAGCATCCTAGCATGGGCATTTAGTGTGTTGATGATTCTTGAACATTCATTTTTATAGACAGTCTCACTCAACTGAATTAGCATGAAGAAAGTCACCTTGTTTCCAGACCTTTTCCCTCTGGTTTCCATAGGGTGATTGCTACTACTTACTAAGGGTTAACAGCAAGGTAGATATACTGGATAGAAAATCAGCGTACAGTTACACAATAGATTTCTGTCTGTAGGATTGGCCCTTTCTGAAGATGTCACTTTTACACATGCTATCTGTTTATGTCTAGGCAGCTTCAGAGAAACTTCATCTGTACACACCTTTCAGTATTCAAAGATCTAATTCTCTAAATGGGTGGCTGTGAGGAAGGCAGCAGAGCTTCACAAAGATGCCTGAATGTGATTAGCTGATCTTAACATCACAAAGGAAATAAAAGAGCAAATCTGTGTGTGATTTTTGGGGAACTGGAGCAAACATCAGACTCACTGTGCATATGTGTTGGCTCCCTGGGAGTTCTTGAAATTTACAGGAGTGAGACTTAAAAGATTAGCAAGCTTTTAAAGGAAAGGAACAAAGGCTGAAAGGCTTTTATATAGGCTGAAGGTGTAAATCCAGAAAGGTTTAAAGTGAATACATGAGTCTGGCTGGACCTTATTCTAATACCTACTGCAATTTACAAACGTGTGATGTCTATTTTAGTGTAGGATGGGAAAAAGTGTAGTAGAATATTAGTATGTTAGTGATGCTGAAGAGAGTCTTTGATAAAAATATGCAGGCTGATGTCTTGGATAATGTACTGAAAAAGTTTTTGTACTCCAACTTCAGATAATGGTTGCTTAGCACTAAACCTAGTAACCTACTAAGC
This sequence comes from Cariama cristata, assembly GCF_000690535.1. Lineage (NCBI taxonomy): Eukaryota > Metazoa > Chordata > Aves > Cariamiformes > Cariamidae > Cariama > Cariama cristata. Next base: position 28,791 of record NW_009601962.1, on the reverse strand, counting down.
TTACAAACACTGCTCCTCATATATGTGTGCAGAATAGAGAAAACCTGCACTCAGACAGGACTCTGTTAAAACAAAAGCCAGCATGGATGAGATGAGGATCAGGATATGGTGGTCAGAAAACCTGGGTTCTACTGCAAAGTCTTGTATTAGCTTTCACTTCGATTTTGTTGAGTCTTACCTTTTTTCTATTTTACAGTCTGTTTTTCTGGTTTTTTAAAATTTGAAAACATAATGAGATCAACACTTCCATTTGCAAGATGAGGTATAAAGGGGTAGTGATTGCTTATTTTCTGTGACCACTAAGGAAGGGCTACAAGAATAAGATTTATTCAAAAAATAAAAATAATTATGAGGGACAGGAGGAAAACTTTCTATCTGGGTGACTAAACACTTGCAGGAATTTGCCTAAGAACTTGCAAAACTTGGTGGATTGGCATTCATAAGGCAGATTTATTGACAAAAAATATCTCAGACCAGTGATCGATCACTTACTACTATGTATATATAGCAAATTAAGCAAGCAATCTCACCATCACAGGCAGAGTCCAGCAAGATAATACACATGTCAAGAGTTTCGTTTCCCAACACTTCACTTAGAGTCTATGGGTCATAAATAATCTGATACTCATCCTGCATATTCTAACATATTTAGACATTCACGAGTGGCAAATAGCACAAATAAAATCAAGCTCTTTAGTGGGTTATTTGTTTCTCAAATACATATCAGATAGGAGTCTGGCTATTCTTATCATTGTTCCCGATCATGGCACAAATGATTCCTTGAATGTCTCTCTCTGTTGTGTTTCAGCTACTCAAAATGGTAGAACAGTCAGACTTATTTCAAGTTAACAATTTTCTTACTTCTTAAAGTTCTTGGGTTTTTACCAGATTATTCTCACCCTATTTTGGCTTTTGAGTATACAGCATGTAGTCCATCACCTATGCTAATTTCACTTCAGTCTTCTATTTGTGCATTAAAAGGTGAAAGAACTGTTTTAGAGGACAGTTCTTTCCCACTCTTCAAAGGTGCTACAATCTGAGGTCTCAGGAGATACTGGTGGGTGTGAACAGCCCACATGGAGATACTGTGAAATCTTTATCTTTGGTCTGTTTCTTAGGAACTGAGAGAAGGAAATATATGCCAGAATTGTAGACATACTTATGAATTAATGAACTGGACAGAAACAGATGATTGCTTAATGTTGCCTCCAGCTCTACATGCCCTGATGTATGAATTTGGGTTAGTAAAGCAACTACTAAGTAGCATCCAAATTGCACTTATGTAACTGTATCCATACTGACATTCCAGGCACAAGAACAGAATTTCTAAACACCTTCTTTATTTTTTTTCAGGAAAAGCAGAGGGAAAGGACAATGAATTTACGTGTAACTCAAAGGGGAAGAGCTGTCACATAAAATTAATACAGAGAACTTGCAGACATCTAAGTAGTGCTGCTGATGGATTCCTCACTGGTTCCAGCCTCCTGTGGGACAAAGTCCATCTGAATAAATGCTCTTATCTACAAATGTAAGTGCTTATGCCAACAAGTGAACCTAGGTTCATCTTGTGGTCAGTGGGGAGATAACAAAGATACTTCATGGAGATTAGGACACAATTTGTTTTATCCTAAAGCAGGCTTTGATATGATTTCACCAAATATAAATATATTAACTATTTTAGTTAAATCTCCACTGCATATAGTGAGTTCTCTAACAACTACCCAAAACATAAATATTTGTATGATACATGTCACAGGTTGAATGAAAAATTCTACCCTGGAAAATGAAGGAAGGGAGGATTTTGAATGGTTCACGAACACTTCTTTCCTCATTTCCTTCCCGCATTGTTGCCTTAAAGTGTACATGTATTTGGAGGATGTGAGAGAGGGAGAAATGTTAAACTGCTTGCTTTCCCAGACAGCCTACTACCTTACATGTTTGTAGTGTTACACCAAACTGTTCTGTAGTACAAATCATTGCACGCAAGAAAGGAGGAAAACCTACTTTGTCTTTAAAGCTTTGAGAAGAAGATATTTAATTCATTAAAAATATCGCATTTCAAGCAAAAATATAGCATCCTGAAAGTACATCATCGATTCAGTTAAGGACCATGACTCAGGACCCTAGGTTGTTTCACACTCAATCCAGTCCTAATTTTGATGTATAAAGGCAGAGTAGTACAACACATGAAAAAACTGCTCCCAGAATTTATAGTAGTAGCACTTGGTAAGGAGAAATTCAAGAAATATTTTGATGCTACTTAATTATCCATATTACCTATGTCAAGTTACCTATTGTTAAGAGAAGACTTCATTCAACAATTCAGTGCACTTTGTTCTCTTTTGTATTACTTCGAGAATCATGGAATTTCCTTAAATCTAAACACAGGCAGTTCTGTAAATGTTATCTGCTTTGGGAAGAGAAAACAGAAGAGTACAAGCAAATCCATTTATAAAGCCAAACAGGGCAAAGTCCTGGCAACTGTGTGATGTGTTATCCCTTTACCTGGTCTCGGTGCCCTGTAGGTGTCTGGGAGTGGACTGAATAGAGAATAAATTGACATGCAAACTCACATGTTATGGTGAATTGTGGAATAGGGTTGAGTGACCTAGTAGACATTACTGAAAGAAGGCGGTACCTGCTTTGTCATATGCAGTGAATCTTCTTCCCACCAAAAAGACTTTCTCCTAATATCATTCACTTAGTCTGGTTCCCGCTTGCTCTGTCATACACAAGTTATTCTTCCCTCCTCTTTATCTTCTCTAGCATTTTCCATTGTTCATCTCATACATGGTTAAAATATTGCAGCAAATCAGCCCTGACTCTCTTCTTATTCACTCCTAGGTTCAGGCATTTGCCTCAAGAGCTCACAGCTTTGATTGATGTCCTAGATCTTGTAAAACCAACAAAAGACTCTATTTTGCTGAAGGAAAAAAAATAAAATTGTGTATTACAGCATGGCCAGCATGGCCCCTTTTATCTCCTTGTTTCACCTTTTATCTAAATTTTTTGATCAAAAGCAACTGCCTCTGAAGTTGCTGTCAACCACAATTTCATTTTACCTTTTAGAAAGGTATGTAGTGAATGGACCTCAGCCTACATGTGCCTGTCGGGAGTGTTGAAGGGAGGAGAGTTGATTTCTTGGTTATATTTCAAATAGTATCCCGAAATCAATTATACCAGTCAGAAGACTCAATGTGAGCCACTGGTCCGCACTATAAACAATAGGATAAAACAGGACATCTACAGTTGATGTCTCCCATCTGCAGCATGGGATGACAGTAGGACAGAAATAGAGCAAGTTTCAACACAGAAAGGTGACTTGCTCACACAATCCCTGCAAGTTTAGGTTTCAAGTTGGCCTCATGCTGCCTGGAGACAGGCTAAAGCCAGATCTTCCTTGAAACCACGTATCATTTAGGCTTCATAGTAAAAAAAAAAAAAAAAAAAAATCACAACAGAAAAAGCAAGCTATGCATTGCTGAATTTCTTTCTACTCCTTCTCATAGTCCAATGATTACAGGAAGTTCAGCATTTCTGAAAGTGCTGTCTGACATAATTACAGAAGGCAGAGCCTATGGGGGCTGAACTTCTGCTGACATTACCAACTTCACTACAGAAGTTAAACATGAAATACTGTGGAACATGAAATGCTTCTGTGAACAATAATATACTTACATTTTGCAATGGAAAAAACAAACAAACAAATCAACAAAACCCAGGATACTACCAACTTAAGCATAAGAAATAAAAATGGCTGTGTTATATCAATACAGCTCAATATCTTATTCCTGATAGTGGTCAACAGACGGTACTTAGAGCAAAAATAAGAAAATACAAATAAATAGTTGGTGATACTTTCCTAAATACTCTTTCAGTTTCTGATTTCAAGACAGGCATATGATTTATATGTGATCAAGGGGCTTCCTCAGTCCCTCTGATCTCTTTAAAAAGTATGACCTCAGACTCTCTCAGGCTACAGGTGGCATTGTTACTGAAGAGTATCACAACACCTGTATTTATTATATGTACACCAATAAAAAAAAATCAGAAATATTCATATTCCCCAATTATGTAATCATATAAACATAGAATGTAAATTGTGTCATAGAAGAGAAGAAGCTTTATAAATCATTCACTAATGACATAATTTTGAGGTCCAAGTGACTTGTCAGTTCAGTAAACTTTAAGTTTTACTCTGTATTAAAAAGAGTCTGTCATTTATGACCAAAATGATGATTATTTAATCTCTGACTGGAGAAAGGGGTTAATACCATGTAAGTATGTAAGGTAGATCCATGCATGATCAAAGTTGTATTTGAAGACTTTGAAAATATAGCAGTTTATAATCACACTCGTTCTAAGTTAGACATTGAATCTAAGCTGCTCATCTAGACTCTGTATAGAGAATCAAAAGACATAGATTGGGATCTCTAGAGACAGACATCTTAAAATGGGATGAATTACCTTCTGGAAGTGCTTATTTATTTCTTCATTGATAGTAGTTATGATCCTAAACGATAGTCCAGACAGCTAACTTTTAGACAGTTAAGGTTAGGTAAGATTAATCTCTCACCTTGTGCCTAAGCAAAGTGATTTTATACACTCTAAATTTTATCTCTAGTCTTATCAAATCTAATATAATGATATCTAATTAAATCTTTTTATGTCCAGATTGTTTCAGAATTAGCTACCAGGTTAATAGCTAGTTTCTTATTTATTTAGAAAGATATTGGTGTCAAACACATACACACAATCACACTCACAAAACCAATACATGCAAAGTGCCCAGAACTTAATTTATGAACAGAAATAAAATACTTATGTAAGTACACTTACACTATAATATACATAATCCTCATTAAGCAAGGTGGTTTTAAGGTTCCTGCCTCTCCTTTCTCTAGTAATTCTTCATGTTTCCAATTCTTTCCCATTTCCCAGTGCCTGAAGGTAGGAACATGAGTTTTGTCATAAGAATATAAAGTAAAATGTAAAGTGTACTTTGTCACTAATCAGAATTTCCTACAGTATTAGTTCTACCCTTTCGACCTGGCCGAGCAGAAACTCACCCAAGTATAAGCCTATTTATAGACAGTTTGTCCACTCTGATCATCACTATAGTACCTGAGCACTACCACAAATCTTTATAGTATTAGGCGCAGAAAGATTATGACTTTGATGTCATCTAGACATTTGCAAAATAATAATGTGCCAGAAACAGACCAAGAGGATAAACAAGGATCTATTCAGAACTAAAAGTCTGTTATTCAGGAAGTCAATCTTTGTTAATACATGTATCCTGACACAACAGAGGTTAATGAAAGTCTGATCTAACGACCAATAATACCAAAGCAGGGTTAGCCTGGACCTTCTAGAGTTCAAGGAGAACTACTCTCTGTTACCCTTTCCTTCTAGAGATCCTCTAAGAAACATATTTATTTTTAAATGGAAATAAGATATTTTGTTAGTTTAACAATGAGCTTAACTTTCTGAATTCTACCTGTTCATATGCAAATCTAGAACAAATTCTTATTATCTCATTTTAATTGGCAACGTGTCTTGGGAGAATCAATTCTAGTATAATATAAACCATTATCTCTCTGAATTTGCCTCGGAGTTTATCACCCCCACAGGATCAATAGAGAAGAATTTTCTTGGAAGGCATTTCCCCTTCTTCTTAAATTTGCTTTTATACCCTAGAATCATTGACTTCTGTCATTAGCAGGAATACAGTAGAACAAACATTCTGTTTTACAGAAATATGTATGTATACGAGAGGATAACCTGCAGGATATTTCTGTGCCCTGATCTGTGCTCAGAGCACATACTGGCTTCTGCCTAAGTCACATGCATGTGTTGTTTTTGCTTCAAATCCAGTGAGTCTGATAGGGCTGGTACCTGTCATCAGCAGGTAGGACTGGAGTCAGGACATGGACATGTCACATCTCACCTTGGGGCTACCTGGTGTTGCTCAGTATGGGTGTAAGCCTGCATCAGAGACAACTTTCAGCCTACTTCAGTCTGTATGAGTTGAAGGCAATTATTGCAGTTCAGTTGCTTTACAAACAGTTCACCATGGGAAACAACTGTGACTCAGCCGCCTCTGGTAAAGCTGCAAAAAAAAAGGTATGTGTATGGGAGCTCACAATCTCCTTCACTCATACAATTGACTCTTGCCTGTTAGAAAGGTGGTGGTGGCAGATCACAGCTCCAACTCCCATCTCTTACTTTCCCCCATTTCCTCACCTACAGAGATGCCCTGAACATGAAACCTTGTTAAAAAAAATAACAATAATACTAAAGGACGGTTGAAATAGAATAATATTTACATTTGTCAACAGTATGAAAATCAATGCAAAACTGTCACCTGGAAGTAAATCATTCAGGATATTTTTCATGATAGAACATCATTTTTCACACTGCTCACAGTGGAGATATCTGTATCAGAAGTGAGGTATGTTTTCTCACAGAGGATGATGCTGTATGCCTAGTAAGTACAAAGCTAACAGTGCTTACAGCAGCACATAACTGAGGAGTTGCTCATTTGTTTGAGTGTCCTAGACTGTAAGTTAGGAGTCTTGGAATCATGCCAAAATACCTAGCAATAATTGTAGCAGTCATCTGTGAATAGTGATATCTGGCAGCGTATTAGTAGTTCATTTAGCTTATAGTCTTCCCACCTAATTAGCAGTACATCATAAGGCTGGAAAACTTTCTAAGCTCATATTTCAAAAGCAGAGCCCTTAAAGCCGCACCTTAAAACTAGAAATTTGGCTTATGTCATTTTCTCCAGTCATGTCAAGATAAACTCCAAACAGTATTGTGTTGTAGAGCTCTCATTCATGCAATGACAACTCTGTCTCCTCAGTGGCTAAGCTGGCTGTTAAAGTGATTCACTGCAATCAGCCTCAAAGGTTTCCAAGACAGACCTCAAGGTAACTTAGAAAGTTGTAGGGAAGTTTGACAGGCTGTTTTATTTTGTTTTGTTTGGAAATAATCCTCAGAAATCACAGTGAGCAGTGATGGCAAGGAAAGAACTTCAACCTTTGTTTCAAACAGGTTGCTCTGTTTGCTTGCGTACACAACCACAAAGCAACAAATACCAGGGATAGCAGGCACACACAAAAGCTCACACAGGCTCATATACACACTGCAAGAAGGATAAAATTTGCTGTATACGATAGCACATATTGTATTCTTTCCATTACTCTTCAAGTATTTGAAGTATTAAAAAGCAGATAGTTAGTGTCTTCAGCCCTGTTCTTTGACTGTTCTGTCCATAACTCATGTGTTTGTATATGTATCTGAGAAGGTAAAACTAAGATTCCTGTAGTCCTGGGACATTTTCCTAAGCTCTGTGTTCAAAGATTTAGCTCAATCACAAACAGATTCATCTTGTAAATTGCATTATAAATATTGAGTCAGCCCATCGATTATCTTTTATATGTGGTACGGCTCACTGCCAAGATAAAAGTTGGAAGTACTTTGGGGAAGAGCACACATTGTTCTTTACTAGGCACAAATATCACCAGCTTATGTTCTTTAAATGATTCAGACACCTATCCTGACTTCAAACTGCAAACTTTTCGCTACACCTTGCAAAATGGATAATAAAGATAATAACATGTTCTTTCATGTTGACTTATTATAAGAATAGTAGATCTATTGTGACAACATTTTCAAAGCAACAGGTAACATTATTTCCAACCAGAGATATAGAATCATAGAATTGTTATGGCTGGAAGAGACCTCAAAGATCATCAAGTCCAACCTTCTACCCAACACCACCATGCCCACTAAACTCACTAAACCATGTCTCGAAGCGCCACATCCAAACGTTTTTTGAACACCTCCAGGGATGGTGACTCCACCACCTCCCTGGGGAACCTGTTCCAATGCTTAACAACTCTTACAGTGAAGAAGTTCTTCCTAATATCCAACCTGAACCTCCCCTGGTGCAACTTGAGACCATTTCCTCTTGTCCTATTGGTAGTTACCAGGGAGAAGAGATTGACTCCCACGTTGCCACAACCTCCTTTCAGGTAGTTGTAGAGGGCGATAAGGTCTCCCCTCAGCCTCCTTTTCTCCAGGCTGAACATCCCCAGCTCCCTCAGCCACTCCTCGTAAGACTTGTTCTCCAGGCCCTTCACCAGGGACATGGGAGGAACAGATGATTTTGAATATATCATGTTTCTTAAATCAGAAAAGAATGTATATTCTAGAATAAGAAAGTGTTTTTAGGATGTTTTATTGACTGTGATGTTCATCGGTCTAAGCCTCAAAACATACAGACAGATAAGCACTAAAGCTGGCCACATACCCTTCACTGTGAGTAAGAATTTAATGTTTAGCTTGGATTTGCTGAACAATTTAGAGGTTTGTTTTTTCATTATATGAAAGGAGACTTTCAAGCACTTGGGTTTATTTTTGTGTTCAAAAGTTTTCATAAATTTATGCTGAAGTTCTCAGTCTTAAAAGCACATGGACCTGCTTCTTGAAGGATTGATCAGATGAATAAAGGAAGTAGAATAAAAAAAGTCAGAGGGCTGTCTGTGATCTCATGAAATTCTCCACAAACATCGCCCGTCCCCAACTCCAACCAAAACCTGACAAACCACCCAAAGTCAGCAAAAAAAACCATTATAGATCAAGTATAATGAGGTAGCTACAATGGTCCATGTTTTGAAGCCTTATGATGGATGCAAAATTCTTTAACTGAGTTCTCTAAGTCACTTGCTAGTGTGAAAATTGAACTAACAGTCTGCTCCCAAAAGATACAAATTCAGTGGCTGGTCTTTGAAATAGAGCAAATAATTAATGATGAAACAAATAGGAGGACCAGAGGATGCTTTGTGCTTTGTAAGACTGAATCCAAAGGTACTGCTGAAAAAGTCTGCTAAGGCATGAGTTAACATTGTCACCACTCATAGTATCACTAAGGTTGAGGTAAGAACTGCACAATTTAAGCTATAAAATTGAAATAAGGATCAAATTCAAATTTCTGTTATAACTGTGATACAGCTGTGCATCTGGGTCATGTCTGTGTAAACATAAGTCATAAGATCCCATATGACTGATCCAGAAACTCCCCATCTAGTCAGCTGCACAGATGATACAACAGACCCATCTGAAACAAGGTAATGGACTGAACTCTTAGACGACTTCACAGCAACTCATTCAGCTCATAACTACAGCAACTCTCTAGTGTGGGAATTTTGAACCGTCCCACAGATTTCACCAGAGCAACTACTTGTGTGTTTCAGTGTGCTGATTAACACCCTCAGTGAGCAATCTGTCTGTTCCAGGCATTCTGCTGGGAGGTTCCTGCTGCAGGATCTGCCAAACTGAACACAGATAAAATGCTTGTGAATGATCAATACCAATTGCTCCTGCAGAGGCAGAGACAGTCAAGTGGGACAGTCTTTTGTAAATAGTTAAGTTGTTAAACTACATTTTGTACGAAATTTAATATATTCAATAATGGCAGATCATGTGTGTGCTGGATTGGTCACACCAGATCACAGGTCAGCTGTGTGGAGGAATTCAGCAGAAATTTTGCTTCAGCACATCACACAATCCCTTATTTGCCCAACTATGCTCATTTACAGATACTGTCTTCCCTCTTTCTCCCCATCATGATTTAAGTGAGAATGTTTGAATAATGAATGATTTTCACATACAAAACCTTTGGTGGTGCAGACAAACGTAAGGTCTGCAAAAGATTACTTTCTAAATTAAAGCCAAGGATTTTCATTTGGCTAGTCAAAACTTTGCTTCAAATCAGCTAAGAAAGCCTGAGTCTATTCACACATTCTGTCAAAAAGTCTTCTTTCCTGTTTAAGCTATTGGGGAATGTATGTCCAACTACTTAGTCAATTTGTGCTGCTAATGGCAGTATGTATCTTCCCCTGTCAGCCTTCCAGTACAGCACAGACAGTCATGGACATGAATGACGCAGAGATGTCACAGATAGGACAGAATCTGTAATGGCTATTTTTTCTGAAAATGCTAGTACTTATGCTCACAAAGAAAATAATTTGTACTTGGACGTGCAGGTACTTTGAAATAATAGTTATTTTACTTTTTCCCTAGAGATTTCTTTGCAGCTTTTTTAAGCAGTCAAACAAGGAGAAAAAAAAAAAAAAAGAGAGAAAACATGCTGTAAATTGTTCATACAAAATAAAGCAACACTTATCCATGCTACTAATTACTAGGAATATCCAAACCATTAACATGTCTCATGAGCGAGAACAGATAAATTGGCTGCATACTACTAATCGTGTTCAGTATAAGCCTTCCAGCCTTCATCTAGTCCCATCTAATTAAACATACTACTAATCGTGTTCAGTATAAGCCTTCTGGCCTTCATCTAGTCCCATCTAATTAAAGGATGACTCCCTCTCATGTGGATTTATTTACATGTTGCTAGCTTCCTTTGCTAACCTGGGAAAAAATGAAACGATATAGCTCTTATTAGTACTTATGTTTGGAAGGAAAACTTCTCCTGAAGAAGTAAAGGAGGGTGCTTTTACAGGCAAGCATATCCTGCTTGCATCTGAGGTTCAATCTTGAATCTGAGGTTCAGCA
>NW_009601962.1:15455-18189 GCF_000690535.1 Cariama cristata | reverse complement strand
ATACCAGACCACTTCTGGTCCAGGAAGCTAAATAAAGAGCAAGCTTCATTTCTGGCCCTGAGTTTGAGTGATACAGTACAACTGGCAACCTTAAGGGTCAGCTCTTTCTCCCCAAACAGGGTGACAGTGCTCATACCATGAGGGTTCATGCTCTCCTATAAACTCTGCCCAGCAGAATAGTGTCTCTTGGCATGGGCTGCAACCATGCCAGAGATCATGCTACCAAATAGTACGGATGATTATAGACAACATACAAGCCCATGCTTTAGTGCTACTAGCTCACAAATACAGATCTAAGTTCCATGTGATCCACAGCACATAATTTAATCTCTGTCTCACATAATTCTAACATAAAGAGTACTTCTTGTCTCCCAGCCCTTTCCTGTCTTCTCTACCTGCAATAATAACCAACTCCTCCTATTTCAAGAGATTAATGAAGCATTTCTTTTGCTAGAACTCTTAGGTGTTAGGAATAACAAAAAATAACACATCTCTCTCAAGAGCATCACTTGGGGAAAAATATCATCATGTACCATGAGGTTTCATATCGGAAGTTCAACACTTTCTTAATGCTTAAGATAAATATTCTCACATCTCTTATCTGCTTGTACACATTTCCAGTTCCTGAAGCTTATTTCTGCTTGTTAAGAGTGGAAGAGATGAAAGAATTGACAGTTAGATAAAGTACCTAGTATATTTAATTTCACACACAGAGGTCATTTCTTAGAGACGCAAAAGAGACATCTTCCTTCTGACAAAAATGTTACATGCCCTTTGTGTTGTTTACTTTTGTGTGTGGGTTTTTTTTTTTTAAGGATTACCATAATGACAACAAAACAACAATGAGAAAGTCCACCTGTATTCTCTGATTTCCCAGTGGAATCTGTGCATGGAAATAAGAAAATAAACTAAATTCCTGACAGAGAAACAATGCAACACTTGTGAGCTAATGAGCAGCATGGAGATGGGCCAGGCATGCAGACGTGTGCTGCAGCCTAAAAACAGGTATAGAAAAATAGGAGGGTAGGACAGGGAGGAATCTGTCCTCTATTATATCATGCTACTGTGCCACAGATCTGCTTTCACAAACAGATGCTACAACCTTCCAGGAGCATGTACTTCTGCTTAAGGGAGAGTTGTGTAGCAGCAGGAGTCCTGGATTTCTGTTCACACCTTTTCACACCTTTCTTTTTTTGCCAAAATCTAGACCGTCACAGCCTGAGGTCTGCCCTACAGGTAGATCTTATTTATGTGCAGCTGCCCTTTGAATGGTTATGCAGTTGTCTTGGCATGCAAATATCTGATATCTCTTCCTGTCAATTAAGGAATGGTTTTACTTCCAAAAAGACATCTTTATATTGACTTTTGCTGGCACAGCTTCAGTAGTAAGAGTGGCAATAGGGCTGACACTTGACTGGCAAATGTGAGCTGGCAGAAGGTCCTTAGGTAAAGACAGGCCAAATTCTTCTGTGACTGGCACAGATTTCTTCAGTTAGTGCTGTTTACCTGCATCCGTATCAGGAATACTTTGCTAGTGCAATGCATGAATATTCTGGTCTCAGGAAAGTACTAATACAGACAAACAGTACATCTACATAAGGGAGATCATTCATATTTGGGTTAAGGAAGTGTCATTTTCTAGTACAAGGAGGGAAGAAAACAAAGAAAGAGGTCTTGTTTGGTGCTGCTCATTACAGCACTGGTGGAAGTGAAGGCTATCTATAGAAAAAGCTATTTCTCCTCTGAGCAAAGAAGGCAGAACCTGAGAAGGCTAGGGAAGGAGCACTGACATTATTGCTCTAGTACGAGTCTGAGTAGCCACCAAACGTTTTTATACTGATGTGCATGCAATGGAGTAGCGAGGCTTTGAACCTATAACACATAACAGCCAAGGGATTCAACTCTCAGAGACAGTATAAATTCAATGGGTCAATTAGCACCCATGCAAAATTTTGCAGCACGTGAGTTAAGCTTGCAATTATTCTTATTCTTTGTGGGTTTCTTTCTAGTTTTTGTTTGGTTGGGTTTTTTTGTTTTGTTTTAGTTTAGTTTCTACTTCTCTTTATAGAAAAAAAGCTAAGCTGGACACCCACTAAAGCACTTCTATAAAGTTTGGACACCACAGTGAACATGTGACCATCCCTCATTTCTACAGGAAAGCCACATCGTCATGATTTGCCTATTTTAATTGTGCTATGGCTGTCACATTTGTGTCTAAGAGGCTACTGGGTCTTGCTGGGTGCCTTGCTGTCTCTGGCACACAGGAAGCACAGATGAGAAGCCACTGGGCATTGCCAACCAGTGCTCAGCTGCAGCTGCATGGCAAGGGGAGCTCGGAGGGATAGGAGTGTCTGTAGCTGCCTGCAGACACCCACATTCTGAATGTACGACCAGGTTTCAGTGAGTTGTGGAGACAGATGCAGAAGAAGATTAAAAGAGGCAGAGAAGGTCAGTAAGATAACTCTATACAATTTCTTCCTAACAGAGATGAATACTGGGGGACTGAGGAAGAAATAATGAAAACTGTTTCTTTAGTCTGCAGGTATTACCAAAAAAAAAGAAAAAACTTTTTTTTTTGTGGGGACAGTGGGGTTAGTGTCCAGTTATCTAACCCTGAGTGCAGGCCTGTGGTAAAGAGTAAGACTAAATACACCCTTCAGATCTTAACAGCCTACAAGTTTTGGAGGACAATGTTTCCTTATGCCCTTTGATTACCCAACTAGAGAATGGAGGT
>NW_009601962.1:4291-15424 GCF_000690535.1 Cariama cristata | reverse complement strand
CTGCTGACATTTCCCTGTGACACGTCTCCTGGGTTTCAACTCATGAAGGCAGGGAGTTGGTTTGTGATCCTTATCCCAACAGTACCACGTAGGTGAGAAAACATAGGAAGAAGATCTCAGTTTTCAGAGGAGAAGCATTTTGAACAGGAGGGTCTGCCTCTGAGAACCTGCAATTCTTATAGAGGTAGATTTTGTAGATAATAACAGATGACAGCAATAAAAACTGACAGTTTCTTTAATACTATATTTATATGCATGGCTACAAAGGACTATAACTAACACATGGAGAAATATTTCTTCATAGTCTTATTTCCTTATGGTAAAACATCATAATGATAATGCCTTACTGATCCGGGTCTCTTGCTAGTACAGAAGAGCTGTTTTAAAAGAAAGCTTACATGTGTGCCTCAGTGTGTGTGTGTATGCATGTGTGTATATTCGTATGTCTGACAGTACCAATACTAGGTGTTATAGTCAGTGACTAGGACCTTCATCTTGGAAAGCACTGTACTGAAACTGAGCAAAACAGTTTGTTTGAAGGATGTGCTTTGTACAGAAACCCTGAATGTCTCAGTTGTGAGGCAGAACACCAGAATCTGTTTTCAAACCAAAAAAAACTTTGTAAAATAATCCAGGCTAGGAAGATAGACAAATTTCGAAACTCCTCAGCAAAAGACTGCGATTCTGTAAGTTATGATGGATTTCCAAGGACAGATATTTTTTTAATAATTGAAAGGGGTGAAAGCAATCCTCCTTCTTTCTTCCAGCCTTAGGATAACTTGGATCTGTGGGAAAAAGTCTGTCTTCAGGATCCCTGAAACTGCTGTTACTCTGAAGATTTCAAGCTAGACTGACTTCTGGGATATTTGTCACCTGTAGGTAACAACTGGCTGAAAAATCCACCACATTTTTTTAAAAGTTATCTTGCCCAGGTGAGACATAGAAGCTATGTCTAAGACTTGTAAGTACCTCTGGGAATGTTTCCAGGCACTGAGAGCAATCAGCATTGAAAAGCCCACATCTGTGCTGTTGGACTCTCTCAGCTTTCAAAACCAAGTCACCACTCTCAAACTATTTATTGGGAATGGTTCCTGACCATGCTAACATCAGAGATGTGACCTGGACTTGTGTAGGAGAATGCTGCTTTTCCAAGTAAGAGACTATTTTAACTGCTTAGCAGTACATTTTAAAAAAAAATATGCGTTTAACAATCGTATTATGGTGTCAAGGGGTAATCTCAGATGCTCTTTATTTCAAAACCAAGTCACCACTCTCAAACTATTTATTGGGAATGGTTCCTGACCATGCTAACATCAGAGATGTGACCTGGACTTGTGTAGGAGAATGCTGCTTTTCCAAGTAAGAGACTATTTTAACTGCTTAGCAGTACATTTAAAAAAAAAAATATGCATTTAACAAACGTATTATGGTGTCAAGGGGTAATCTCAGGTGCTCTTTAATTTATTAGCAAAGCTGTAATCACAGAAGATACAGACAGTTCCTAATGCACATACTGTGTACCAGGTAGATACTGGCAGAGAAAGCCAGTTCCGAATACCTGAAAACAACATTAATATTCTCTGTTTATCCTCACAGATATTCTCAGGAGGAGCCATACATGACAGCAGCTTCTCAGGTTGGTGAGAAACGATCTTCTAACTATAAAGCCATAAGTATCATCTCTACAGAGAAATTCTTGACCAGAGTGAGAGCAAGCAAGCTTCTAATTTATATTCTTTATCGATGCATTTATTTTTATTTGACTAACAATGAATACATAATGTATAAACTTTATTGTATCAAATATCAGAGTTCTCTGGTGAGTAAGATAAGATCTCTAATTTCCCATGTTTACCTGTGCTACTGAGCCAATAAAGTACTGTGCATTGTTATTATTGGATTTCAAACCTGACCTGAGTTTTACTTTTATTAACTTTAGTACTAATTTGACTGCACTGATAAAATTATAGTTGAATGTACTGTCTCCAAAATGGAAAAAGGTATCTGCTGGTCAAAAGGGGTTGAATATGCAATTCCCAAAAAATTGATGTTTCCAGGGAGAGGGAAAAAAAAAAACAAAACAAAAAACAAACAACCAAAACCAAAAGGAAGAACCAGTTCTAAAGAACACAAAGCATAAAGCACAAGAGCTGCTGAACAAGATATCCATTAGAAAATTATGAAAGTCCAAATGTCCTAGGCATTCATGGTGTATGTGATTGGGCTAATAAGCCTACACCTCATGTGTACCTCACTGAATCATGGAAATCATAACAAACAAAACAAAATTACACCACAAAAAAAAAAGTAGCTAAACTTCATTTGCTTATTACCAGCTCTGCATAACTGTGTCTTCTTGAACATGGTCAACATGCTTTTCTCTCTGGAGCAATGAGAAAATAAATGCTGCTATCTGGTTCTGCTCAAGGCAGGAGGTTTGATCTAAGGCCTAACCCTGACTTCTGTGGAAGTCTGCAGTTTTTCCTTTTACTTCAGTAGAGGCTGTTCCCACATCTTTCTCATTGGACTTTGAGCACTGGACTGAAATGTATAAGATAGGAATATAGTCATCTTAGGCTTCCTCTATAATCTATAGAAAAAGAGATTGATGCTACCCACCTTAAATCTAAATGACCTCTGGAATGTCCTATATTTCTCAATTGATTTCCTATCTCTCTCCATTCATTTTAATGAGTGTAGGGCAGTTATATCCCTAAATTAGCTAGTTCGGTTATGTGCCAAAAGTTATACAGCCCTTGTGCTTAACCTTGCTTGAATCAACGTGCTTTAGTTGAAAGCTTTTTTTCCCCCGAGAAACCAGATCTTGTCCCTTTTTGTGCAAACATCTGTAGTTTCAAACCTACTGTTTTTGTAGAGACAAAATTTAACAATCCCAAATCATTTTGGCAAAAAAAAAGTTTCACATTTGCACCTAAAAATACCCTGAATATTATAGAGATAATTCAAGAACGGTGCCGGTTAAGAAAATATGCTTTCAATAGTTCTCGAGAAGCTCTACAGTCTGAGGCAGTCTATCCTATACTGGTTTTGTTTCCCTAATGACAGCATTAAAATGGTGAAAACAAAGACAGTTCTTATTCTAACGCAAAATGTGTACCTAAAATTCATTGGGAAAAAAAATACTGTGTACGTGGAGTAAATTGGCAAATAGTTATGCTGAGACAACTAATGTAATGAGGAAATGCTGACAAGTTTATGGTAAAACTGGTTTTCCTTCTCTTTCTCAATTGCTGCATGTTCTCACACTGCCTGCTCCAGTCATATTAAAATGAATTCAATAACTTGGATGAATGGCATCAGGAGTTAGCAGAGCTCATAAAATCTCCAGTGAGATTGTTGCTCTGCATTTATCTTTCGTTAACAAAATTAGAGATGAGTTGCCCATGTGACCTCCAAAGGGTTGTTTCTTGTATACAGGGCTTCCCACAGATTATAAAAGCAAGACAATGCTTTTCAAGAATTGTTTCATAAGTGATAAATTATGCAAATTTCTTTAGACTATGAATCATTGAATAATTTACCCACAGGATAATGATGTATGCCTCAATAGAAATTGTTTGGAATAATTACAATTTTATACACAAACCACTTAGCTTATTCTCACTGAAGGTATTTTGGTGGGAGTTTTTTCCCAGTTATTTGATTTTCCCTGCTATATTAATTTTGAACTTTGTTGACTACTATTATAAGTGCAAAGTTCATATGAAAACTCTGGTTCACTGGAGCCTTCTATGGCTGTCATACTTTAACCCCAGCCAGCAAGTAAGCACCACACAGCTTCTCACTCTCTCCTCCTGTGGCAGGATGGGGGAGAGAATCAGAAGGGTAAAAGTGAGAAAACTCATGGGCTGAGATAAAGACAGTTTAATAGGTAAAGAAAAAGTCATATGTGCAAGTGAAGAAAGCAAGGAATTAATTCGCTACTTTCCATTGGCAGGGAGGTGTTCAGCCATCTCCAGGAAAGCAGGGCTCCATTACACATAACGGTTACTTCAGAAGACATATGCCATCACTCCAAATATCCCCCCCCCCCTTTCCTTCTTCTTCCTCTAGCTTTATATGCTGAGTATGACATCATATGTTATGGAATATCCCTTTGGTCAGTAAGGGTCTGTTGTCCCAGCTGTTCCCCCTCCTAACTTCTTGTGTACCCCCACCCTACTTGCTGGTGGGGTGGGGTGGGAAGCAGGAAAGGCCTTGACTCTGTGCATGCACTGCTTAGCAATAAAGAAAATATTCCTGTGTTATCAACCCTGTTTCCAACACAAGTCCAAAACATAACCCCATACTAGCAACTGTGAAGAAAATTAACTCTATCTCAGCGAAAACCAGCACAGCAGCATAATAATGATTGAGGATAAAATGCTATTCTCAGATTTTGATGCTGTTCTTATTCTTCTCTCAGACAAACAGAGCTAACATTCTCACTGAGCAAAGGTAAAAGTTGCCAGCTTGGATAGCATTTTCAGTGAAGCTGTAACAAAAGTGCAGCTTAGCGTTTACTTTTGGGGTAGAAACCACACTTCTGTAATGGTGTCAAAAGTCATGTTGGAGCTAGATGCAATTGGACAAGAGCATTGTTCTGTGTAGTTCTTAGTCAATGGAGTGCATCCTACTTCCTACAATGCATTTGGTTACTACGTAAGACCATTGGTGTGGCGTCTAGAAGTCCCACACATGGACTCTCTGTGCTAGGCCCTCAAAAAGCTGAGAACATAAAGATGGTCTTTGCTCTGAGCCTCTCATAGATCAAAATCATAAGCAAGAGGTTGTTCACAGAACACAAGTAAATAACACAGCACCATTGGAAGCTAAGTACAGCAGGGGTCTGTTTGATGCAATTGCCTGCAAGAAAATAAGGCAGATTTAGAACATAGTAGTAGTGGTAGCGTGAAGTGCCCGAGTTGCCTTGGCTAAGGCAAACAGCTTGAAATTATAGGGTGGTTTTAGTGACTGCTTTGTGCCACAAACAAAAAATGCCCATGAAAAATATTGATGGTGTCTTTGTTCAACTCAGACTGTGGGTAAGGGTGGACCATGAGCCCAAATTCCCACAGGGTGATCCAGGCCTCCTATTCTTCAGTACGGAGCAGATGTCTAAAACTCAACGGCTATGTTTATATTAATAAAACATATGGCACCAGAGGACAGACTTGGCATGATTGCTGAGACTATTAAATTGCTATGCTGGTTTCTAGTATAGTATTAGTGTAGTGTGGTCCTATTGAACTCCTCCAGAAGTTAGCACAGAGGAGAGGTTATTTTCAAAAGTCTAGTCAGATACTACCTCCCTCTTTTGTAGGCTAAGAAATTTTAGCTGCACTGACACAAGCCATACCGTACTGCTTGGCCTCAGAATTAGAAAACAGACCATTATCTCATCTTACTGCTAAGGCTATGGCTATTAGATTCCTGCCTGCTCCACCTGAAAGTTCTTCCACCACTAAGGAAATCCTAGGTCTTCAGAAGAGACCCAGTTTGAGAAAAAAGTTGTGATTATCAGATTAAAAGTAGAATTAGTTAATCTGCTCTTGCATCTCCAGAGACATGGAACCTGTATAGTAAGTGTATTAACAAATGTAAGACCTCACAAAAGAGATTTTATGGAAGCTGAGCATGTTAAGCTGAAGGATTTATGAAGAAATGTCTTCACAATAGCACAATGGCTAGGGTACAGGTCCCCAGAAAGGAAAACTTTGGTTTTCACCCATCTTGAATATCGGGGAGTTTGAACTCAAGGTGTTTATGCACTTTATATTAGAAACAAAGAAGCCAGAAGACTATTCTGCAAAGTATAAGTACTGCCACTTCCTCTGTCCATTTTTTTCATTAGCTTATTTCTATCAATATCTAATCAGAGCTGATGTGCTGGTGTGGGTTCCTCTGCTTGAGCCTGAATTGCAAGAGTATTAGTGCTGAAGTCGAGTGTTTCTGAATATATGCACATGTGAGTGAAGACATATAAGGAATATTCAGACCCACCAGACAGTTTTATGTGCACCAGGGATGAGACTATGTTGGGGATTAGGCCATCTGGAATACAAATGTGTACATCAATTCTTAAATCTCAAACTAAGCATCTGGATTTCTCAGACCTTAGCCACAGGCTGTATCTAAAGCTGGTTGCTGTCAATGGAGACACTGATGTTGGAAGGCACCAAGTTTTACATGAGTTAGGGCAGGCATCTCTTGAAAACCTGTATCTGAATAAAATCAATACATTGAACATCTTCTATTCAATTAATGGAGTCCTGCTGTGTGTGGATGATTTTAATTTCCTGTTTGAGGGCAGCTATTTAGTTTAGTAAGCAAGCTGCAAAATTACTTCCTTTTGCTAGTTTCTAAGCCCAGAACTGGACTTGAATGTAACTCTGAACCACTGATGATGATACCTTTTTGTCACTGAGTTTGCTGGTTTGCTTTTTGTATCTGTTTATACTTTTAAAATTTAGAGATGCTCACATAGACCTACACTAGAATAAATAAATGCAACTATAATACAGATAAAAACCAGTAATAAACCACATTTGGATTCCATGTTGCTTGCTTTTTGAGAGACCATTGCAGTGACTGCAACACAAGTAGTCACTGCAACACATGTAATCAACTTCTGTCTTTTATGGTTTCAGATATCTGTGCAGTATCTCAGGACATGAGTAATATGTTTCTGTTGATTCCATCTGAAAGCTTCTTGTACCATTGTGGTTTATTTCAGTTATCCTCAATAATGTCTTGAAAAAAATTGTCTTGTAAATAAAAGATGGAGGGAAATAAATATTTCCAAACATGACCAACAGAGAGAGAGAGAGAGAGTGCTATAGGGAGAAGTAAAGAGGAATTGAGAGGGAGAAAGAGGGAAAGAAATCTGATCTACTTTCAACAGGCAAAACTTCCATGAGAAGACTCTCAAGTACAACATTTAACACGCTGTAAAATAACTTTATTTAGATAAACTTTATCAGACATTTCATCTTTCAAATTTTATTTCAGGATTAGTCGTGAAATATCCCTAAGGTATTGTCTTACTTGCAAAATGTTATTTCAATTAGTTGACTATCATTCTTTACAGGATTCAGGTCAAACTAGGGGCAAAACTAAATCTAAACCAAACAATATGTGTCTGCAATAAATTTCTATTACTGAATTATTCATACATAATGGCATAGGTGACTCCTCAAGCATTTTGAATTAACTAGAATTGATTTCTCACTTTTTTATGCCTAGTTGTACAAGCTTTTTTGTACTTTTACTTCTCCTTAACAAATAAAGTATTGATTCAACTCCTCTGAACATGTTTTATTTAAACTTTGCCCTTTGTCAGCAACTTAGTCCTCTACCCAGAATTCTCCTCTTTGACTTTCCATTGTCTCTTGATCTGGAAGGTGAAATACACTGGGTAGGCTCCTTGGTATGACATAATGTATAAAATACATTCCAAATTTGCTGTGAATAGTTACAAGCACACATCACACACTTTAAAGCACTTAGTGCTCTTTTTCTTGGCTAGACTTTCAGATTGCTCCCTGGGAAATTCAACAGTTTCAAAGTCAAATAAACAGACATACAAATTACAGCCTTTTTTTTCCAAATATTTTTTTCCCTTTGACTAGTTTATACTTATTTCACTCTAAAACTAACATTACATTATGAACTCAGATGCTCTCTCACTCTCCCTTCTCAACAGGACAGGGAGAGAAAGTAGGATGGGAAAGTTCATAGGTTGAGAAAAACAGGTAGATCACTTACTTAGTGATCTTACTTACCAGTTACCATCACAGGCAAAATAGACCCAATCTGGGGAAAATTAATGTAATTTTCTGCCAATTAAAATAGGGTTGGATGGTGAGAAACAAAGACAACCAATAAAACAGTACCTTCCCCCTCACTGCCTCCTCCTCCTCCTCCTCTTCTTCCACCTCCATTCATTTTCGTATGAATTTTCGTTCTACACGTACCTTGCTATGGTCTTATTTATTTTCCTTAGCCCAAGCTTATGTCTATGAATCATCAAGAAATTCCAGTGAACAAATTCTCATTATTCTGTCAGATATGAGAAATACAGATGATTGATTATAAAAAACAAATTGGTAATTTGGTAAAATTAAAAATTACTATTTTCCAAGTAGCAAAACTTAATCACACTGGTTATTATTTCACCAAGATGCTAGAATCCATTTAGAACAGTCTAATTTACACTGCAGTGTAATTCTTTCATTTTTTTAAGGGTGTTCTTATATTTATTGTAGAAGTAAAATCAGCTTCTCTCCCAATTGTACTCTTTGCAAATGCTATAGAGTACAGCAGTTCATAAACTGTAGGTGCAGGTTACAATACCAGTTTTGAACATGGCTGATGACATTATTATGATGGTAGCTACCACTGCAGCATCATATAAAATAAAGATTACTATCATCATTATGAAACCATAGGAAAAAATGTGGATTCCATTTGCTCACATCAAAGTATTTGTTATATAATATATCCAAAATATCCACTTTATGCCATACATAATCTTTTAACTCTTCACCTCATTAGACATGGATATAAATAAATTTCATCTGAAAAAATTACCTGATTGTAGACCCAAAGACAAGTGAGGAAACAACAAAATATGATATTGACAGTAACACAAAATACACATTCTTCACATACAAGCTCTTTTCCTTACAGCAAATGCAGCTCTAGTGCATTACCTCTAAACAACCCTTAGTAAAAACTGACATCATACTGTATTTGTACATCCCTTAGTGACAGTCAAAGAAGAGTCAGTTTTTACTGAGTGATGGTAGATACCTACTTCCTGGTTATCTGCAACAGAATAAACTTAAAAGAGGTAGTCTTGTCTGATGCACAAGTTTATCATCATCATCATCATCATTAAAGTAATATAAAAAGATATGATAAGTATGAAGTGGAAGTTTATTTTAATTGTTAGAATACAGTATGGATGTGTATATATATATAACTTCAGTGTATATACATAGAAATGTAATAAAATCATAGACGTAACCATTATTCAGTATGAAGAAAAATTGATACTTTTATAATTTCTTTCAGAAAGGCAGAGAAGACATGATAGTAGAATTCATTAGATCTCATGTTGGCCTCAGTGGTGGGTTATGAGTCAGGGTCCAAACTATGATTCAAGGTGATTGTTTATTATTCTCTCGGTTCCAGACTTGTGCATTGTGTGAAAATGTAAATAAAGCAAGGAATTGAACAATTCTTTCTTAGTCTTCCTAAATAAATGTATACCAGATACAATCTTTAACTAATTTAACTATAGTGAATGTCACAAATTTATATAAGTGTGTCCACTATAGTTGTTTTAATGAAGCTCTAAGAACTCTTAAAATTTTCAAACTAGTCTCTTTACCCAGGCCTCTCAACACTAAAAACTCGTGTAGTCTTACTAAAATTCTGCTGGAATATAGCACTTTACAAATTTTCAGTACAGAGGATCTTGGTTCAACTGTTTAAAAGTGAAATGGAAATCATGACAGATATGATTTTTAGTACCTGACACAGTAATTGGAAGAAAAATGGTTAGACATTCTAAAAAAAGGAAAGACCTACTTTGATGGAGCAGCTAATCCTGGAAACCATTTCCTCAATGGGACAAGAAAATCATGAGGAGTCATCAGCATGGCTTCACTAAGAGGAAGTCATGTTTGACCAACTGATAAACTTCTATGATAAAGTGACTGGCCTGGTAGATGAGGGGAGAGCAGTAGATATTGTCTACCTGGACTTCAGTAAAACTTGACACTTTCTCCTGTAAGATTGTCATAGAGAAGCTATTGGATGGGCTGCACGAGCAGACAAGGAGGTTGACTGAAAACTGGCTGAATGGCTGGGCTCAAAGGGTGGTGATCAGTGATGCAAAGTCTAGTAGGAGGTCAGTGACTAGTGGTGTACCCCAGGGATCAATACTGGGTCCAGTCCTGCTCAACATCTTCATTACTGATCTGGATGACTTAACAGAGACTCAACATCTTCATTACTGATCTGGATGACGTAACAGAGAGTACCCTCAGCAAGTTTATAAATGACACCAAAGTTGGAGGAATAGCTGATAAGCCAGAGGGAAGTGCTGCCATCCAGAGGGTCCTCAACAGGCTGGAGAAATGATCTGACAGGAACCTCATGAGGTTCAACAAGGAGAAGTGCAAATTCCTGCACCTGAAGAGGAACAGTCTTATGTACTGATATATGCTGGGATCCACCAAGCCGGAAAGCAGTTGACAGGAAATGGCTTGGGGGTCCTGGTAGACATCAGGTTGAACATAAGCCAGCAACGTGCCCTTGCTGCAAAGAAGATGAATGGTATCCAGGGCTGTGTTAGGAGGAGTGTGGCCAGCAAGTCAAGGGAGGTGATTCCCCTTTATTCAGCACTGGTGAGGCCACACCTGGAGTGCAGGGTCCAGTGCTGGCTCCTCAGTACAAAAGAGACACGGACATAGTGGAAGAGTCCAGCAAAGGACTATGAAGATGATGAAGGGTCTGAAGCACCTCAAATATGAGGAAAGACTGAGAGAGCTGGGACCGTTCTGCCTGAAGAAGAGGAGGCTCAGGGCGATCTTATTAATGTGCATAAATACCTGAAGAGAGGATGTAAAGAGGGCAGAGACAGGCTCTTTTCAGTGGTGCCCTGTGACAGGACCAGAGGCAATGGGCACAGGCTGAAACACAAAAGACTCCCTTGAACATCAGGAAACACTTTTTTACTGTGAGGATGACAGAGCACTGCCACAGGTTGCTCAGAGGGACCATGGAGTCTTCCTTGTCAGAGACATTCAAAAGCCATCCAGACATGGTCCTGGGTAACTGGATCTAGGTGGCCCTGCTTGAGCAGAGGGGGTCAGACAAGAAAACTTCCAGGGTCTCTTCAGACCTCAACCACTTCTGAGTCTGCAATTCTGTGATAAATCTTATCTCTATAATTTTAGTCCTTCAAGTACATTAGACTGTAGGTTTCAGACATTCATTACCATAATGTACATATGTTAAAATTTTCTTGATGTGTTACGTCCTGGTTTTGGCTGGGAGAGAGTTAATTTGCTGCTTAGTAGCTGGTACAGTGTGTTTTGGATTCATGCTCAGTATATAAAC
>NW_009601962.1:0-4278 GCF_000690535.1 Cariama cristata | reverse complement strand
TGTTGGGAGGGGTCAATCACTGCTTGGCTATCAGTCAGTGGGCGGTGAGCAATTGCATTGTGCATCACTTGTCTTTTCTTGGGTTTTATTCATTTTCATATTCCTTTTCATTACTATTATGTTTATTATTACTTTTTATTATTATTGATAGTATTGTATTTTAGTTTAGTTATTAAACTGTTCTTATCTCAACCCATGAGTTTTACTTTTTTTTCAATTCTCCTCCCCATCACATTGGGGAAGGAGTGAGAGAGCGGCTGCATGGTGCTTAGTAGCTGGCTGGGTTTAAACCATAACACATTAATACCAGCTTTATTGTTTCCTGTGAAAGCTGCAATATATTCACATTTGTGCCATCAGCTGTAGGATAAAAATCCAGTATGTAGCACCACAACTGCCAGAGGAAATCCTGGAAATCCATGAAGTTTGTGAGGGAAAGAACAGTCACTCTCTTTTTCACATTGTAGGTAGAACTGTATGTGACTTTTGAAGCTGTCATATCTTGTGGCTTCCTAAAGTAAGTAACCCTAAAGTAAACAATGACTTCACAAAGATATTTTTTTTATAATCTCACAAGTTCCATCTTAAAACTAGATTGGCTTGTGGTCCCTATACACCTTGTGGAAAGCTATTTAAGATATTACTTAGATTACTATAAACCTTCTTCTGTTTTCTAGCTTAAATGCGCACCATTTCTTCTCATGTCAACATTGACAGTTAGCTTAAATAGTTCTTTTCCCTCCTAAATGCTTAGCCCTCTTGAGTATGATCCAATATCCACCTAATCATCATTTAGCTAAGCTAAAAGACACTTTTCTAAGGCTCTCTTTCTGTAAGAGCATTTTGTATTCTTTGGGTCTCCCTAGTAGCCTTTCTCTGAACTTGTTGCTGTCGGAATGTGTCACTCTTCAATGCAACTGACCAGAACAGTAGAGACAATTCTTCTGGGCTCTTCCTGAGGTTTTCTGCAATCTTCTTAATACTCTGAACCTGGAGTACACAACCTGAAACTTTCAAAGACTGCATTTACATTTTTCTTGGCAAGTAACATCTATGTCCCAGGGATATTTTGCAATTCACTGACAAAGAAAATTGTGAGAAGGCTGCCTGTTTTGTAGCAGCCTACATCTGTGCCTGTTGCCTTGGGGAGTGAGGATGCTCCTGAAAGCAGTCTGCCTTCTGCTGTTCCTCCAAGGTGGTCCACACCATGTGTCCAGTCTGGGTCAGCTGAGTGAAAGCCCCAGATCTTCATTGTTAGACAGCAGGGGAAATATGGGACCTGAGCCCACATCACCATAGCTCTGTTCTGAGACAGTACAGGCTTGACTTTCCTCTTGCAAAGGAAACTCCTAACTGGGACTTGTGTGCATAGTGATCTCCCTATAATTCTTTCTCATGAAGGCAAAAAGGGAACTTGTTTAATTTTAGTTTTCTTGTTTGTCAAATCACTTGGTGATTTTCAGGAAGAAAATCATCCTGGAGCAGAAAATCTCACATGTCATATTAAATGATATGTTTGAAGTAGGCATTGCTGACACTGATCAAACACAGAATTATTTGCTTCAGGATGATAGTACGGATACTGAAAACATGTGTTTCTCAGTTGCTCAATACTGAAGACTTGTTTCTTTGTGCGTTCAGTCACGGACAAGAAAGGAAAGAAGGACAAAAGTTGTGTGGGCAGTTAAGATATCCAGTACAGAGACTGATGAGGTTGGTTAAGTAGCACAATGTAATACTGAGAGCTAGAGAATGAAAGCACAAATGTGGTTTTTACCCCTTTCTCCTTCCCACTATATTCTCTGATGTTTTGATATTACTGAAGTACAAAGGAAGTGTTGCTAAAAGCTTATCAACAGTGTACTGAGAAAACAATAGAAAACAGCAAGTAGAGGGCAATCACACAAAGTTGCTAATCAAGTTGAACCAGCTTAAAATAAATTCTGAACAATGAAGTTGCACAGATTCCAGAAATTAGATTCACCTCCTATAAATATTTCTTCCTTATCGATGATAGTAAGGTACAGTAAGAGGCTCTTCCCCATAACCATCTGCTGGAACTTGTCCTCTGTTGGAAAGTGCAACTGCTTTCCTCTCACAAGTCCTAACCAACAAAATTGAACCCGTTAAGTATTGAATTAAAGGCTTGATTTCAGAGTCAGAAGAAAACAACTGAATTTTTCCTGTTCACTTCATTTGGCTCTTGATCAGTGTTTCAAAAAAATAACATCTCCTAGTAAAGATTTAATTCTGTTAATCAGCCTTGGCAATTATTTCTTGTTACATGCTTCAGTTCCCAGGATGTACAAGGAAAGGCTGATATTTACCACAGTTGGTTGGTAATACATTCTTACCATAATTTTTTGTCCAACAGAGAATACCGATGAACCTACATTTCTGAAGGCAAAAATATGCTTTGACTGATATCTTCAGTGAAATTTTGAAGAATGAAGTTCTGAATACTGCAATATGTTTCTAGGGACTTTTTTTTCCCCGATTTAAAAAAAAACACTTTCTATTTTGAATTTCTGATTAATTTATATTGTCATGCATACCAGATCGATAGCAAATCCTTTCAAATCTTCAAACTGAAATGTTTTCACCTACCCAGCCACATTTCTTCCTTCCCAGGCTTTCATTTTTTTTAACATTTTGTACATAATGAACATTTTGACTCTTCTCAAATTATGATTAAAAAATCATTGTACTTCTTATTTCCAAAAGTGTTGGTGTGCTGAGAAAACTTGTTTTTAAAAATACAGCTCCAACAGTTACCTTGTCTTTAAAGTTGCTGTGGTGGATTGACTTTGGCTAGCACCAGGTGCCCACCAGGCTGCTCTATCACTCCCCCTCCATCAGTGAGACTGGGAGAAATATGATGGGTCAAGATAAGGACAGGGAGATCACATACCAAATACCATCATGGGCGAAACAGACTTGACTTGAGCAACCTGATCTAATGGAAGGTGTCCCTACCCATGGCAGGGGCATTGGAACTAAATGATCTTTAAGGTCCCTTCCAAACATTTTATGATTATTTGATTCCATGACTTGGTGAAATTAATTTAATTTATTGCCAATTAAACACAGTAGGATAGAGAGAAATAAAAACTGAAGTAAAAACACCTTCCTCCACCCCTATCGTATTCTCAAGCTAAAATTCACTTCCAGTTCTTGTACCTTCTCCCCTCAAGTGGTGCAGGTAGGTGGGGAATAGGAGTTGCAATCAATTCCTAATGCTTTGCTTCTGCTGCTCCTTCCTCCTCACTTTGTTCCCCTGCTTCAGTGTGGAGTCCCTCCCACAGGACACAGTCCTTCACAAACTGCTCCAATGTGGGTCCTTCCCACGACCTGCAGTTCTTCAAGAATTGCTCCACTACAAGTCTTTTCCATGGGGCACAGTCCTTCAAGAATGGGCTGCTCCAGTGTGAGCTCCTCTCTACAGGCCACAGTTCCTGCTAGGAGCCTGCTGCTGCATGGAGTGTCCATCAGCTGCAGCTTTCTTCAGGACACATCCACTTGCTCCAGCGTGGGGTCCTCCGTGGGCTGCAGGGTGGATATCTGTTCTACTGTGGTCCTCCTTGGGCTGCAAGGGGACAACCTGCTTCACCATGGTCTTCACCACAGGCTGCAGGGGAATCTGCTCTGGCACGTGAAGGACCTCCTCCCCCTCCTTCACTGACCTTGGTGTCTGCAGGGCTGTTTCTCCCATTCTCACTACTCTCTCTCAGTTGCTGTTGCACAGCTTTTTTTTTCCCTTTCTTAAATATGTTATCACAGAGGTGCTACATCACTGATTGGCTCAACTTCGGCCAGCAGTGGGTCCGCCTTGGAGCCAGATGGAACTGGCTCTGTTGGACATGGTGGTAGCTTCTGCTGTGTTCTGACAGAATCCACCCCTACAGCCCCCCCACTACCAAAATCTTGCTGTGTAAACCCAATACAGTTGCTTTGAGATCCATAAATCAAGAAACATGAGTAAGAGCTATGTCATTAACTGCACACAGTGAAGAAAGTATACAGTACACCAGGCACCTCCAATCACTTCTGTTAAATACAGCTGGAGACCAATGGTATACTTGCCTTACAAACTTGCTTCTGTGAGAAGCTGCTAGAAGCTTCCCTTATGTCTGAAAGAGCCAATGCCAGACAGCTCCACGACAGATCCACTGTTGGCCAAGGCCGAGCCCATCAGTGATGGCAGTAGTGCCTCTGGGATAACATATTTAAGAAGCGGAAAAGGTTAGTGCGCAAAAGCAATTGCAAGCAGAGAAAAGA
>NW_009601961.1:244339-249062 GCF_000690535.1 Cariama cristata | reverse complement strand
ATCTTCTTTGTTTAAAAAAATTGTAAACAGCGAGGGAAAAATAACACAAAATTGTCATCGCTACCTTTGAGGGAGCTTTGAAGGAAACTAACAGCAGTTTGTTGTGGCTGCCTGTGAATGATGCTGCAGGGAAAACACGTAACTCTTAAGCAACAAGGTGATATCCTCATTGAGTAAAGCGCCTCTGAACATGTTTTTATAGGCATGCTTTAGTTGAGGGATATCCCAGTTTTTCCAATCTAAAGAAACAGGTGCAAGTGCATGTGAGATGAGCAGAAAGCCACTGAACAGGGTTTGGCATGCTATACCTATGTGCTTCACTTTCCCTATCTGTTCACTGCTGGACACATAAGTGTTTGGACACTGTTTGGGAATCCTCACACAGATATAGCAGTATGCTGTCATCTTTTATGTGAATGTTAGTTGCTTTGTAGCTAAACTTTCAGATGATGTTGATGTCATTAGAGATGTAACTTTGTACTCCTAAAACAAGGAGGTGGTGGTCAGATCTGCACTTGTCATGGCTGTTAGGCTTTCTGAAAACATGTGGGTCTGCCTTTGTGTTTCACTATGTGATCAGATATGGAAATGAGAGGTCCATGCTTAGCACACGGATCTGTCAATTTTCACAGGTTAACGATCAAATGAACAAGGACTTTCAATGGTTGCAACATCATTGAGGTCTAGAGTTGCACCTACCTACATGAGTAGTGAAACTGGCCCTAAATTCTTAGGAGGTCGGGTGGTTGATGCATTGGTCTTGGTACAGTATGTAGCAGGGCAATATATAGTATGATAGAGAGCGGAGCATTGTTGTCTATTATAGCAATGATGATTTATAGTGGGAAGTGCACCTTCGTTTCACAAAATGTAATTTGCTTGGCTCAAAACCTCAAGGGGCAGGTTTTGAATCAGCAAGTCCTAAGTGCCTTACTATCTCTTAAAATATGTGCTTGTGCCTCTCTCCTTTCTACTTTCCCTATAAATGAGCAAGAATGTATCTTCTTTGGGAAGTTTCACCCACACCTCCCCCTCCATTGTCTGGATTTTAGGTATACGCCCTGTTGGGTGTAAATCTAGCAAAGATTGAATCCCTCTGGAGAAGAGAAATCCCAGATTTTAACACAGGTTCCAAGTCTATAATGCTAAAGCCACAACATAGCACCACATTTGTTAGATAGTCCTCACTTTTTATAAAAGGAAAATGTTAGAGAAACTCATAACAAATGCAAGCTGAAAATCATTAATTTTTCCCATGTGGAAGCACTAGCCGTTCTTGGCTAAAAATCTGACACTCTGTAGGTGAAATTATTTGGGTTTTTTACATGCTGCAGGAACATTTTCCCTCTATCCTCTGTAAGGTGAAATGCCATAGAAACTGTGAGATCCTGAAGTGTCACAGGCCTTTTCTAAAAGAGGTAGGGTCTGTGGCTGGCCCCTATCAGGAAAAATTATTCTGTTGCGTACTACATTATCTATGCAGACCTTGCTGGAGGATTTTATCATGCCATGCCATGCTCCAAATGAGGCTAAAACAAGGAAGCGCACACAGGATTTTATCTGCATTTTTTTTTCCGCTTCAGCCAGTGTAAAACTTAAGTGTGGTTTAAGCTTGTCCCACACAAACTATAAAATTGGGAGCAATAGCAATGTTACAAACAAGTTCACTAGGCTGGTAAGTTGTGGGGGTTTTTTTCTTTTTTTTTTTTTTTTTTTAAATAAAAACCAGTTTATCCTTATTTCACTTGCTTGGGGAGGGGGAGGAAAAAGTTATATCAAGTTTTTAAAATATTTTTTTTCTTTTCTGAACTGTAGGTCTACAGCATCAGGACAAGAGCAAGGAAACTTCTTGGTTCTGAAGTTCGGATAAATTAAGACCAGCTAGAGCTGGGGTCAGCACAGCTGGGCGGGCGATCTAACAGTTGTTGACTCCTTCTGCATGGCGCAAAGGACACATGAAGATGAAGAGCCAACCATTCTGGTTTTGCTATTGAGCCTTTTGTTTGTAAGGCCATTTATGGGTCCCATAGTGTTGGGAAAAAACAAGACCCTAACTTTTCTTTCTTTCCTCATCTGAGCCTGCTGCAGCTGGGCAACCTAACTCCTTTCCGCTCCTTTAACAGTGTTTTGTTTTGTTCAGCTTGATATTTTTATGAACAGTCTCAATTGTCAGGAAAAAGACTCTCCCTTGACTACAGTGCGCCTCCTTTCAGGAATACAGTATTTTGTAGCTCTTTGTGCATCTATTTTTGTAGAAATACAGAAAGTTTGGGTAAGGATTGATGGGCTATTTTAGGATGACATATTTTTTTTAAAAAAATTGTAAAATTGTTAAGTTCTGTTTAAAGAACTTGCTCTCAGAGAAGCACTGGCAAAAAAAAATGTATAAAATGCTATTTTTAGATGTCTGTGATGTGTTTGTGCATTTTGGGTTTTTTGTTTGTTACCTCAAATGTCTATCTTTCTTTTCTTTTTAAAGAGCTAAACCTTTTTTGTTTCCACTTTACTAGATTTTGATGTTTTTGTCCTTTTGTTCTAGCTTAAGTTAAGTATAATTCACACCTAAGGTTTCAGCCAAATATTTTTCCTGCTGGTGTTAGATTGTAGTAAGGGTTTGTTTATTTTCTTGCTTCTAAGGGTGGCTTTGTGCTGTGCTGATTGTCAGAAACTTGCAAACACCTTTAGCATGGAGCAAAGCCTGGGGTTACAGGAACTGCATTTCCAAACCATCTGTTCTTTCAAAATGGACCAAATATTCTTACAGATTTAAATCAGACATGAGTCTGAGCCTCATCCATGAACCATTGAAGCTGTTGAACACAGTCCCCTATGGGTTATGTTTCAGGCCCTCATAGTGCTTATAAATACCAGTATACTCTTACTTTAACTCATGAGGCAGGACTTTCAGCTAACCCATTTCAAGGGTGGTAACTTACAACATCAATATTCGGGAAAGAAATGTCAGTTTTATAAAAATGTGTCACTTCTGGAAACAAAATGTTTCCAACTAGCCTGATGTGTCTGCTGAGCACCTCAAGGAAAGCGCTGAAATTTTCAACTCCAGTTGACTTCAAAATCTGTTTGTCCATCCTGAGACTTGCTATGGGCCTTACAAGACCCCAGCTGCAGCTCTTGAATTTCGTAAGAAGTTGCACGTGCTCAGCGTGCACAAATTGAGACTTGGCTGCTGTCTGGGTAAGAATCTAACTTGGAAATGATGTGGCCACATCTAGCCACAGTGCTCTGCCAGGGTGTTTGGGAAACCCCATTTGGCTTGCATAACGAGGACTTTAGTTGAAGCCAAGGTGAGCACGATGCAATCCTGAATAAGGGCTGCAAGATTACCCTTGACAGCCCCAGTCCTGCGATGGGCTGGAGCTGGGTCAGCCCCCATACCCAACCCCAGTGACTCCAGCATGTGCTTCAGTGGGGCTGAGCCACAGGATCGGGGCCTGGGTTGCCAGATCCTAGCTATTGCTTGGAGATGTTGCCTTTCTGCTCTGCTCACCCAGGGTCCCTCTGTAATATTTCCCAAAGCTCTAATAACATATTATATTTCTGTTACCACTGTTTTCAGACATCCCTGTCTGAAAGACAAACCAGCTAAATGGAAACCAAGACATAAACACATGGCTGAGATAAGAAACAGTTTAATTTTAAGGCAAACGAGCATTGTAAATGTAGGTTTGTCAGGTGGAGACCACATGGATCTGCATGTGAAAGGGGAGGGGGAGTGTTGGGACGTGCATGCCACTCCAAGGTTCAGGCCTCCCTCCCTGCATTGCTGCTTCTCTCCGGGCTTCTTGAACTTGCTCCTATGAGACATTGAGTGTTCTCCCTTACCACGTGAGAAGGCTTGATGTGCTGGCACTGGAGGCATTAGGATTATGTCACAATTTGGCAAGACCCCTAAGTGTGTACCTTGCTGATTTGGAGTTTGAGACAGCGTGAAAGTGCTGAATGGACTATGCTTAAATATTATTTTAAAATAGTAGCGTTGTAGTTTCTGTGTTGGGATGCTGAATTAAAAGTGGTGGGATTTTTTTTCCTCAGCTTTATAGTCCATCAGCATTTCTTTCTCTTAATAAATTTCACTGCCATGACAGTTCTATATGTTATTGCTGCTGTGGTGCAGCTAGCTCCTCAATTTGTCAATGAATTCATAATGCAATGGGAAAACTGTATGGGAGGGAACATAGGAATAGCTGCCATGGTTCACTTTCTTATCAGGACAGTATAGTTCAGGAAATATCTCAAGAATGAGAGTTCTGACTTGGGAATTCTGACATTGTTAGAAATACTGGGAGGAAAAAAAAATTCCAAGCTTTTTTTATTTTATTTATTTAATCTGGACTTGGAAAAGCTGGAAGGCAAAGAGGCAGTGTATCCTCTTTGTACTTCAGGGCTGGAGAGTTTGGGTGATGGCGGGAGCAAAAGAAAAGGCAACATTTCTTTTTGAGGTGCAGTATATTTGACTTCCTGAAATAGTTTATAAAGTCTACCTAGAGCAATCAGTTCATTGACTTCCTCTTTGCAAGTTCAGATGATGAGGGACCTCCTCCTGTTCCCTATAGAAGTCAAAGCAGAACGGGACAGGAAAAAACAGGCCCACAGTTTACACTGGAATCCCTTTCTGGATTGTTTTATTGAGTTGATGGGCAGTGGGGATGAATATGTGGTGAAGCTATTGCCTCTTCCACCTCAAAGACTACTGTTACGTGCC
>NW_009601961.1:217646-244308 GCF_000690535.1 Cariama cristata | reverse complement strand
GCTGAACCTGTGAGTGTGCTGAAGGAACTTCTGTTGCTCTGCAGGCTCTGAGAGACAAGTGCCAATAAAAACCTGCTATCGTCTATAGCCATTCATGCACCAGTCAATTGACTTCGAAAGTCCAATAAATTCTTTTTTATTTCCTCAGTCACTAACTGTCCTCTGTAGGAACAATTCAGTTGAAAGTAAAAGTACAAGTGCGTAGCAGTAGTCCTACTTCTATGTTCTACAATTTGAAGGCTGGGAAAGAAAAAATCCTTCCCTGTGACAAACTTTTAAGTTAAATTCAGCAGATTTACTTCTCTCCCTCACTCTCCCTCTCCCGCCCCTTCTCTCATACACGCACACTTACACACACGCACAAATGTGCTTATGAGAAGCAGATGCTCTGATGGTTTTTGTTCTTGAAAGAGGAGGGGAGCGCTTGCTCACAACGTTGCAGTTACAGAGAATTGATGGCAGTGAGAAAGAAACAGAAATGTTAAGCCTGCTCGTGTTTCCACAGATAGGAAAAAAAGGCCCTTAAAATCAGGTCACAGACAAGTTATGTGTCTTAATGCATTACTAAAGGAGTTGTTTCATTCCTTTTGTGAGTGGTGAGTTCTGATGCTGTCCCAAGAAAGTGGATGATTCATTTTGTGAGGACTTACAAAACATGATGTACTCTGTCACTATTTCTGGGAGAACATAGGGAAATTATTGTTTTATTTCAAGAAAATCTACATACTAAACTCCCTAAAGTTGTCCAGGATTTGATTTCATTCCTGTTAATGTTGAGAAATCTGCTGTCAATTTTTGTGTCTTCATTTGAAGACTGGGAGGGTTCAAGCTGTCCACTAGTTTTTGAGAAGCAGGTACCAGTTTGTTTCTGGTATGTCTGCCATTTCCATCCCAACAAGATGGTGAAGTAGTGCAGCTACTGACTGCCCAGCAGATTTGATTTCAGGAGAGCTGAATAAGCTACACTTGGCAATAGTAAAATGCACTTTGTTCTGATTCCTCTCCTCACCAGACACACAAATTCAGTTATCAGTTTGTCTGATGCCTCTTACATAGCGTGAAGATCTTCAGTGAATGGCAGTTTTCTCTCAATCCTCTACTTCTGCCTCAAAACATGCTTTCAAGGATGAATCTCTCCTCACAGCTTTCAGACAAGAGCAGAGGTTGCGGAAGGGGAGGGTCATGTTTCCCCTCATCTGCACTTAGGATCAACTTGCCTGTTCCCAGCCTTTCTGCTTCCCAGCTATTGTGTATGTCTTGCTCTCCTCCCACAATTCTTTATGTGTATGTATATATTTACATACACACACCTGTAGCTATACCTGGTTCCCTCTATTCCACCCTCATGCTTCAAATGCACACCCTTTGGAAATGAAGTGAATGACATCACTAAATCTCATCTGAGACTGAGAAAATGTAGGCATCTTATTGCATTCTGTGTAACCTCAGGAGTGAATGGAATTTTTCCGTACTTGTAAAAAACCAAAACCAAACAACAACAACAGAAATCCAACAAAAAAACTCCTTTCAAAACCCTTGATTTGTATCTGTAAAGATGACCGTGGAGTCAGCAGAGTTATGTAGAGAGGTGCAATATATTGCCTTTCAACAGACAAGCATATCTTTTTGAATAGGATTCTTTTAATTAATTTCAGGTACAAGCATTTTCTCCATATCAATGGACCAGCAACATATATTTCTTATAAATGAGTTAGAAATATATATATTTTTAAAATTGGCTTCTTGGCTTTAGTATGTCAGCCTTTGAGCTTTTAAAGGGTATTTGGATGATAAATATTGTTTGTGTGTGGATTTTTTTAAAAAGATGCACATTGTTTGGAACTGACATCTCATGTAAAGCAGGAAGGTATTTAAGAATAAATACTGTTTTTACTTGTTAGCCCTATGGGCACAGTCTGACAGTTGTGATACAGGAAGATGTGCCTTTAAAGATGAAGGGAGTCTTGCCTGAGCAAGGTCAAAATCCAGCCCCTGTGACAGGAGAGGCAGGAACAGTCATCTTACAAAGGTTGAGCTGGTAGAGCTCTGAGTAGACATGATCCTCTCCAGCACTGTATGGAGATAATTGGGCAGCCACTGCTCAACATTGTAAAATTAGGCTGTGTTGGCACATTTATACTTGTCCTGTCTTATGGCTTGAACAGGTTGCCAAGAAGAATTAGAGGTGTCCCTGGAAACCTGTGTTTTAGCTGCCCTTGGTCTGCACAGTGCCCATGACCCTCTCCCTGTTCCTGCTCTGCAGTCTCCATGACACCGTGGTGGGACCTGTGAAAGCTGGGCCAGAGTTTCCTGTGACATGCAGGATGTTTTTAGCTCCCAATAAAGATAATTTAGGGATGGGATTAATTAAAACATCACAGTTATCTAATGCACCTGCTCAAAGGCTCAAGCCTTCAAGATGGATCAGCTGTGCATCATTGATGATGGCCGTTTGCATCCAGGAGCCCGAATACTGCTTTGTCCCCTCAGGGTCTTTGGAAATCTTCGATGGCATTGAGATCATTGGGACCAGCCTCGAATGCCTAAATTGCAATCCAGTGTTGGCTGGTGTGGCGTGGTGGCCTGAGGTCTGGTCCAACATTGGTGGACATAAATTGGAATCAGCATTGATTCTGGTGAGCTTGGGCTCAGGTAACTAGTACCTATAGACAATCGATATTTATAGCAGTTGAGGTTTACAGTAATGAAGTAAAGTATCTGCAGAACTATGCTGCACTTTCCCTGCTAGCTGTTTGTAGCTGTTGTTTAAAACTGTCAGTCAAATCAGGGTCCCTCTCCTCCCCCTGCCTATTTTCCAACCCTGCTTCCCTCAAAACTCCATTGAACTTTTTTGCCCCTCTCATCAAAACTGATTGTGGGGCTTTGTATAAAGAAAAGTGTCACTGTTTTAATTACTGAATAAATAATTTAATGTGAATTTTATTGTTATATTTTTTATGTAGCATTTTCAATTTGGTCTGTATTTCTCAACAATTAGCTAATGCTTTCTTTTTATTCTTATGCAACTGAAGAATCATAAATTGCTTTGTAAATTACAGCATCCTGAGTTTCTTTTTTTTTTTTGATGAGATTAATTTTTAGAGCCAAGGGTTTGTCTTCTGTTGAAAACATTGTAAAACACGTGTTCTAAACTGGTTCTCTACTAAAATTGGATGGAGTGAAAGCCTAGCATCAAAGGGATTTCAAACAGGGGTCTCATGAAGGCACTAGCTTTCCATTTCAGATAATGTCTTTTTTTTTTTTTTTAAAGTATGTTTTTCAATTGCATTGACAATAGAGGCTACTTTACAATCAGACTTAGTAGAATCACTACCTGACACTTCTTAGTGTAAGACCCCTTTAAATTTTGTCATTTTCTGGCAGTTTTAACAGTCATCAAGTAGAGACTTTCCATGCAAATTATTTATCTCAAATTGACTTTTTTGGCAAAGTTTAGTGATTCCCACTAAGGCGGTAACTTTGCCCTTGCTAAAATTATTTTACAGCTGTTTAATTAAGAAATGTTTGCATGTCTATGCTCTGGCTCTAGGGCTGAAGATTTGGTGTTTTGGTCACAGATACATCATTTACTGTTCCAACAGAGGGGGGAAAAAAAAACAACCTCCAAACTTTGGCCAAGCACTGAGCTTTTGAAAAATTGCCACTTGCACGCAATCAGCAGGGAGCTGTTAAGACTTTAGTTGCAAAACCCTGTGAAGATCCTGACCATATGGGATGTACTCTGTTTCAGAGCATCAGGAGATGAGCAGGATTTTCCCCATACGTCCTGCTCCAATCCCTGTTTCCAGATCCAGACAGCAAGCAGGGTGCGTTGTCTCTGTGCAAAATCACCGTGTTGTTCATTCTTAGGCCGTGAGGGAGAGAGGGGGAGAGCTGCCAGCCAGAAACTCAAGGAGAGGAAGGCCGGCAAAGGAGGAGACTGGGTTCAAAATCTTCCTGTAGGAGAGAACGGGGTTGGCAACTACTGGGAGAGAAGTCTCCATGGACAGTGGGGATGAAGAAGGGATGCGGACCACTGAAAAATATGCAAATAATACCTAATGATTGCTTGACTATTACATGAAAGGTATAGAGGGGGGATGTAACAGTGATCAAAAAATACCAGAATAATGTGAAGACTTAGAAATTTGGTGTAAACTAAGTGTTAAGGAAAACTTAGGATAAACATTGCAGGAAATTGATTTCTTTGAAGTGAGTTGTGTACACTGCAGCTTAGTCTTGTGAGAAAAGATGTGGGAGCCCTGTTGCTTTAAAACAATCACAATTATCCTCAGCGAAGAAATTGTAGTTTAGGAAGTGAGAGTGCATTAAGGTAGGGCATGAGCTAGCTGAAGTGCTTTTTCTTCTCCCTGTAACTTCTCCTGCTCTCACCAGAGTATGGCTCCAACTGCATTGCCCCACACCTGGGTTTCCAGGTGCTCATGGGGGTTATTTCTATGTGCTGTCATTGCATCAAGAAATGAGAGCAGGTGAAGTGATGCTCAAGAGTAAGCATTATTTTGTGACTGATTTTATTTGTGATCATCCACATCCTCCATTAATGTAAATCAATGTCTCAGTTGGCTTTAGTGACTTTAAGGCCTGTTGAGAATCTCATTGGTTACATCTGGATAAATCTCGTTTTGGGTGTTATGAGCTGCAAACTCGTTCCCAGCCTGGTGCCTGGGGGGAGGTGCTTCTTTCAGAGCCAGGATCCAGCCGGCTGACCTCGGTGGTGCTCAGCCCACCTGGCATGGAGGAAATGCCATGGAAAATGTGAGGAGCGGGGCTGACATCCTCCATGCTGGCGAGGGAGGTGAGCATGGCTGGGGTCCAGGGGCTGGGGCTGGGGCTGGCTGGCCCCAGTGGGACAGGGGTACCATCAGCCCTTCACCAGCATCCCAGGCACAGTGGGTCCAATCGCCCCGGCAGGACCTCGGACTCTGAGGGGTTATGCTGCCTGCATGACGTGGGAGGCCGGGTGGGGACCAAGACATCTGGTGAGAATTCCTCACGGCTGAGCTGTGCATTGGGCTGAGATGCCGATTAATTTAGCTTATTTCTTTTTTGGGGTTGTTGGGAGGAGGAGGGGGGGCTGGATGCCACAGTCTTCCAGTAATTGTCTCTCCTTCGGAATATCACTTTTGCTTTCTTTGAAGACAAGTGAGAAATGATACTTAAAAAAAACCAAAAAACAAAAAACAAACAAAACCGAAACAACAAACTAACACTAGGAACTACACCAATGTCTTTGCCTTGATGATAAATGTACATCTGCAATGGTTTATCACAATGGGAAAATGAGCGGGTAATAAAGTTTTGATGTTGGCCGTTGCATATACAGAGGTATCACAGGCTTTGAAAATGATTTGTTATGTGAATGCCCATAGTAGCACCAAGGTTCAAAGGGAGGTGGTTTGTTTTTCATGCCCATTTAGTTATGAATAACACCAGCTCTAATTTCCTCCTCCCACCAGCAAGCAGAGTCCTACATTGGAAGCCAAATATAGCAACAAAGATTTCTATATCTGGCCAAAACCAAAAAATCTGTTCCCTTTTAAGAATAACACTCTATTCTTTTCTGATGGAGATGGATAAAGAGAAAACTCAACTTTAAGAAGCCAGTTTCTCAGTGGGAAACTCTTTAGAATCTCTCAAATGCCCAGTGTAAAAGGTATGAACTTACTTTTTGGCATCTGTGTAGAAGCCAATGGGGAGACTTCTGTACAGCCCCATCAGTAAAGCACTTTTGGGGTGACAGTCTGGATAAATCTTCCCCGCTTGCTGGGGTGCTTTTTCTGCCCTGCTTTGTCTTTTGAGCAACAGAGCCAATGCTGAATGGGAACTCCATGAGTTGCACAACTACCCCTGCTTTATCTTCACCCTTTTGTTTCTGGTTTGCTTTTGTGGAGAAATTAATTCCTTAGCTCTGAATGACAGACCCCTGCTCCACCCGGCGAGTAAGCTCAACGAGGCAGTGTGGAGCAGCAGCATTGCCCCATGCTCCCTTCCTCCTTGGCTTTCTCATCAGGGGAGTATGTGGGAAGCCAACCCTATGCTCTTTCCCATGGCCAGACTTTCAAGTTGTGCGGTGCCCACAGAGGGTGACCAGGGACAGTGGGGCTGCCCAGTTCCCTGCCCTTTGTTTGGGCTGCAAGAGAAAGGATGTCTTACAAATAAAACCCAGAAACGTTCATAACCAAGTGCTTCCTCAGGTAATCATTTGACCTTTGCTGCATTGGAGCTAATGCCACTTGAAGATGAACATGTACATGGGTGTCACTCTACCTGGTTTTAAGCTGGAATATGCTTTTAGGAAGAGGCAACAACACTGTACCCATTCACCTCTTTCTGGTCTAGAGCAGTTTCTTTGACTTCACTACACCATCTCAGGAAAGCTATTCAGCCTTCCCTTCAAAGGGTTTATTCCCATTCCAACCCACCCCCACCACCCACCCATAAGCAAGTGTTATCTGTGACGTGAGAAAAAAATCCCTTTCTCTAATGTACCGGCTGTCCTTGTTTCAGAAATGTCGCCTCATTCATTTTCAGATTGTTTGGCTGAAGGTCTTTGCTCTAAGGTGAATACTTCAGGATTATAAAGTTAGCTCTTCCTCCTTTGGAAACTGTGGGGGGGTTTGTTGTTGACTTCAGTAGAAGCAGCCTTGGATCCCTGATGCATTTTAAAACCAATGCAGGGAAGTGTCACCCAGTGAATATATTTGCACTGGATCTGTTCTGCCAGACATGTTACTGATGGAGTTTTAAATAAACACAGGGATGTTTGGAAATATTTTGTGTATGTAAATATGTAAAATATGCAAAACAAAGCTAACAGCTGTGGGGTGTACTTGTTGCTCACGTGAGGTAGCTTTGTGTAATGTTTTTTTTCCATCATACCCTCTTTTTTTAAGCATCTGTGTCTGTTCCAAGATAATCATTTCTCTGTGATTCCCACTGGACAAAGAGGGAGGAGGCTTGATGGGCCTATGCGATGCCCTAAAGTGTGCCTGAACTTCTGTAAAGAACCTCTTACCGTATGGTGAAACCTGCTTTCCACAGAGCACAGGAGCACGTGCCCTGAGGGATGCACACAGCAATCGCTTTTCATTAGAGGTGGGATGGCGCCTGGGTCCAACTGAGCTTGGCCTTGCAAGAACGGGAATGCAAGACACAACACGTTCGCAGCCATCCTCGGGTGCTTCATAACTAGCCTGACAAAAGCATTAGTCACCGATGTATGAGTCTTAATTTCCTGAACTGAATCTGTTGCTTAGGAAAGGGTGACAGTTTTGCAGCCTCAAGTCCTTTATTTAAGCCAGGGAGAGCCGAAGCCTACGTACACATGTGATCCTACTGAAGACTTTGGGAGAACTGCAGTAAGAAGAGAAGAAAGTCACGCAGAACAAGCGCAGTCCATAGCACTACTAGGATCTTCACTTTTTTTTTTTTTTTTTAATTAAACAGTGTGCTGCTTTTTAGGCAGGATAATTCATCCTCTATGCATAGTAAGTCTCTGTACCGCTTCTGAATTCTACAGGATATTTTGTGTGACTTAGCCACCTGTTGTTTTTAATGATTTTTTCCAGCCTTATCCTTGCTCTTGTTTTCCAGTTCCACTGCTTTAAGAGCAGTCTTCCAAACTCTTGGCTGTCTGGCAACGCGGATGTCCAGGGACATGGTACAGCAATGTTAACATCACAGTTAACATCTGTGTGCAGGATGAGTTTGACCTGTCCATAAGCTGTGGCACTTGAACTCGTGGATGTCAGAAGGTGCAATACAAACACAAGCTCCATTTGTTTGTTGGTGGTTTCAGTCACAGTAAATGGGAGTGCTTGGCAGGAAAAACAGCCCTGGGTAAAGGGAAAAGGGGTAGTGGAGCATCATTACGCAGGATGCCATGTTTGGGCTCCCTCACAAAACCCCCACATTTACCCTGGCAAGTGAAATAGCTTACGTTCATCCTGCAAAGACCTGCTGCTGCTTATTTTCCTTGCTCTACATTAGCCCAGCTGGTCTTTTAGCCATACTGTCAATGACACTTCTGTGCGAATAGGCTTGAGGGGATCTTTATGAGATCTAGTACTGTTAGGAACTTCATCCCCACCTCACCTGTGTCCTAATGCAAAAAACCAACACCACGGGGACAGGGCACTCTGGCAATCTATAGCATTTTACAATGCCTTAATGCTATATTCTCTTAGTTTTAAAGTGACAGGTTCCTTAACTCTCGTTCCCTCAGCTCTTGTCCCACATGACAATTTCCAGTGATGGTGTGTATTCTACCACTAGTTTTCTCTTGCAGTGACTGGAATTTGCTACCAGCCTGGAGGATGCAATGAAGTCTTTGAGGCCACTGTTGAAGCCCATGACTTGAAAAAAATTTACTGTTTTGTGGCTCATAGTGGCCTGGTTAATTTTATGTTGTTTTCTGTGATGGAGAAATAATTGCTTTTTGTCTGAAAGTAGATACCAAAGGACCAGAACACCCTACTTGTGCAGAAAATCCCAGATATGGGTGAGCCAAGCAGAGACTCAGAGGCAGAAACAACTCAAGAATGGGACACTGAACTTCTCATTTTCCCCCCTCACTGTAATGTCTGTGTGTTGTCCTGAAGAGACCAGGACAACAAGAGATGCCATTTCATTCCACTCCCATATTCCTAAGCAGAAAGTAATTTATTTTTGTTGCTTTGTATTTATGACACTTTGCAGCATGTGCTGGTCTCATCAAACATGTGGACAGCAAGCACTGAAACCAGTTGGCTAGTGATTTACCCGCAATAGCTGATGTTCTCCGTGAACAAACTCATCAGTCACTATGTGCACTTGCAAAGCAGCATTTGCAATGCAGGAGGTTGGTAACAAACAGGGAATGACATCAGGTTGGTTTTTTTTGGATTTGAAACATAGTTAAGCTCAGAGGAACACTGAAATTAAGTAGGATCCTCAAGCTTCAAATCTGCCCCTTCAGAAATTATTCCCTTCTAATATTTGGGATTGTATTTCAGTGATTCTTAACAAAGTTTCTCCTTAGTAAAGGAGAAAAAGTAGCTGTCATCCATGACAGACATTGCTGATTATTTTTCACATGGCTGTTTGCTGATTTGAAGAGGTCTGAAGTATAGAGGAAGTATAGAGAACCCAGATCAACTGGTAAAACTTCCAGTTCTCCCACGCAGTTTAGTTCATCATTGCAAGGACTCTTCTGCAAGTCTCAAACCTGTTATTTTCTTTATATGAAATGAGCAATCATTATAATTTCATCTCAGCTGGAATATTTTTTTCTCCCCCCCTTTTTTTTTTCTTCTCCTTTTGATGGGTCAGATTTAAACCATCTGCAGGCAGATGGAAAGGAAAAGTGGAATTATTGTTTTCACCAAAAAATTTTGCAGCTGTCAGGGTGTGTTTGACACAAGCCTGATGGCTGAAAACAAAGACAGGACACATTGTCCCGCCTGGATATCAGTGAGCATAAGAACTCTTCATGGCCAGCTCTTACTTGGAGAACTTGAGGCTAAATGAGGTAAACAAGATCATCACTTAGCCATACCCAAGGGGTTTTCAGAGAGAATTCTTCACTGAATTATGTACTGCTTTTCATGGGCATCAGTGAGATCTTGTTGGTTTCGGCACAAGGGGAGTGACTCTATAAGTGATAGTCACAATATCTCATACAGGCCACTACTTTGTGACTGACCTACCACATGGCAGAGGCTGCAGCCGTCACTTCCAGTAGCTGTCATGATGTATTGCTTTTATAATTCAGTTTAATTTATGGCCCTGTCATTAACAACTGCAACCAATGAAAAAGGGCTTAAAGCAGAGCTTTCGAGGAGGGACATCAGGAGCTATGACTCAAATCCTCTCAGTGTGGACTAGAAGATTACTTCACCACTTCGTGTCCAAACACTAGTGGCTCCTTGGTGGTACCAACACTACTTTTCAAAGCAGGCCTTTCTGCAGGAACTTAGTCTGTGTGAAAGCCAGATCTACCACTGGAAGCTCGTGCATCTTGCTGGTGGTGTTCTTCTTGTTAGGGTTTGTAAGAGTAACTGTTCCTTCTGCTTGGACCAAGCTAGGCATCTTCCAGAAACATAAATGAGTTTCCAGAATGGACTAATACTCAAATCTTCTTATGCACTTTTAGGTGGCTTTGACTGCAGAGGTGTGGTTTTTCATCGGCAATGTGAAGTTTATAACTGAAAGGCCTTCCTGATATCATTTTTATTCCATTTAATGGCAGACTTTTGCTGTGGTTTTGTGTGTTTAGGGGTTTTTATTTGGACTACTTCAGTATTAA
Organism: Cariama cristata; assembly: GCF_000690535.1. NCBI lineage: Eukaryota > Metazoa > Chordata > Aves > Cariamiformes > Cariamidae > Cariama > Cariama cristata. The sequence goes on along the minus strand of NW_009601961.1, from coordinate 234,002 downwards.
CATCAGCAATATGGGCTAAGACAGTTAAGAATAAAGTTTTTGTCCTTTTCCTCCTGAGTTTTGAGAGGGATAATCGTATGAAGCCATTGGGAGGTGTATTTTTCTGCTCTGAAGTGACAACCATGTATCATTTCCATCTCCCAGGGCTGACACTGTTGTGATGGTATTTATTCACGTCGGTATTTTTTTCCCCAAATAATTTGTCTGTATACATCTGTAGATAGAATGTGCTTAAGCTAAGCTAAAACTTAGAGATATTTGTGAACTGTGAGCTGTTATTGATTGTTAAGTCATCCGAACCCTTGCAGTGCACTAGTTTTGAGTTGCACTCTTGTTGTTCTGTGGTTACTGAACGTGGTGTACAACAGCTCAAACTGAAAGCAATTTTGGAACTAGTTCATCAGATAGCTGGTCTGAAACAGCTCAGAAGACCAAACTTCACACTGATCTTGGATCAAAGTAAGATGGGACCATGCTGCTGCAGTTGTTATAATTTGGTTAGTCTGTGAGGAAGGGAAAGCCCTGAAGATGTTTCCGTACTTTTAATCACCCATTCAGGGAGCCAGAATCCCAGCTTCAACACAAAAACCAAGAAATCAGAGATCTATTGGCAGTATCATCACAGGGAACCCAGAAAAGGTAGATCACATAGACTAGAGGCCAAATCCTATTCATGTCACTCATTAATCAAGCGAGTATAAACCTGTTGGAAAGAGTAATGAGATTTAGCATTAAGTACATCAAAACTGACTTTCACAAAGGGAGTATTTTCTCCTACCTCTGTGCTTGATATGCAGTGCTTGCACATGTACTATTTACAGCCTTAGCAGGAGGATGTAAGGGGCCATGTTTCCAACTATCTACTTTGCATAGTTATTTACACCTGCACAAAGTAGGTGTAAAATGTTCCCCCTCAGCACTGGTTATGCTTATTCGCACCCAGTTAACGCTCATGTTAAGGAGCACAGAAGTGGCCAAACATTCGGGAAACAATCCCCAGCATCCTACTATCCCTGGCTCAACCAGACTCCTCAGGACAAGCTGTGCCATTGCTGTGGGTCGGATCTCCACTACCTCCCATAGGTGACAGAGCCATGTCTACCCAACCCACTTCTGCTCCCCTGGGAGAGGCAGCCGTGCTGCTGCAGGAGATCTGGTTTCTACGTCATTTTCTTTGAAGTTCTGGAAGAAGAAGCCAATATTCACTTGTACGTTTATTCTTTTGCTGCCCATTGCGATCTTTAAAAATGGAAAAGAGAGAGGATACAAAATGCTCTCAAGGAGCCGGGGCTGTCTTGGTCTCTCAGAGCCATTCATATTCATGTGGTTTTTCTGCTGTCTGTAGGTTGAAGAGATAAATTCCCATATGGAAAATCCAGTTGCAAGTGCCTCACTGTGATGTCTGAGCAGGTGCATCTGTAGCAATCCCTGTCCCTCATTGAAAGCAGAAGGATAACAAGCTCAAATAACAAGAAAACCTGAAATAAACTAAGAAAGAAAGTGGTGTAAGAGATGCGAACTTATTGAGCTCTGAACTGATCCATGGAACGTTTTAAGGAGAGAAAAACCTGAAGCCATCTGAAAGCAGTTAGTAGAGAAAGCATTGTGGGATACAAATGCAACTTGTAGTTGCTACAAACAGCGCTCAGCCTCTACCTCTCAGGAAAAAGACACAGATTTACACAACCCCTGCAAACAGCCAGATGTAGAGGTGTCCAGTTCTGTCAGTGGCACAGCTCTGCTCCTTAGCAATATATGTTAACCTCCATAGTGCTACCCTAAGTCATGGTCTCTAAAAGTTCAAATGGGAACAAGAAAACAGTCTCAGATTATGTTTTTTTACCCTTTGCCTACAAGCTGACTTACTAGGGGGAAGCAGTCTAAGACAATTTCCCAAAAGTTCAGCAAAACAATTCCTCCACTTTGTTATTTCTGACCTATTATGGAAGCATTTTAATACCAAGACATTATCCAAAAGCAGTACCACCATTGATTCTGGCTGTTTTGTGCACATCAGAGTCCTATAATAGGTGCTGCCCTTCTCAGTGCACAGCTGAATACAGTCTGAATTCTTAGCAGCAGTGGTGGTACAATGTCTGGGGCAGGGAAACACAGCATGATGGATACTGCTCTGTTTTTATAGGTGTTGTTTCACTGAGTGGGCATCATTAAAGGAAACTTCGCTTCCAGGATGGTGATGAGCATTATGCTTTGCGATCAGTATATTCCAATATAAAGCAAAGTAGCTTGATTAACTAATTAAAGGTCAGAGTAATAGCATGGAAATTCACAGCTGAGCTGAGCACACTGCTGATCAAGCTGAAGGAAGAGATAAGAGGTTCTCTTGTGTTTCATCAGACTATTGCTGACAAAGATGAGAACTCAGGTAGGCTATTCTCTATTTTTCACCAGTAAAATTGCCTTCTCTGTTTATTGTAGGGACTGATCAGGAGCACTGAAATCAGCTAAGCAAATGATACTGATCTGAGTGGGTGTTGTATTTTCTGTGATTCTATTCCTGAAGTCAGGGAAGTTACTGGGTTTCTCAATAACTGTCCTACGACAGTTCACTTAAAACTTACAAAAGCTGGCTGAGATTCTTAAGTAGGAGGAAGCTTAGAGGCTTAGCATGATACTACTTTTGGTGTGTTTCCCGTGCTTTGAGGTATGGTTATTACTCATGTATTTAGTTTTTTTACTGAAGGAATCATGGAGTCTTCTAGATTTGATGTTGTCTCTTCCCCCTTCTTTTTCTTTTGTTTGGTGTGTTGGTTTTTTTGTTTTTGTTTTGTTTTGGTTTTTTTTTCCTCTCTGGGGAATTTTTAGAGAAGCTTGCATTTGAATTGAACTCTTTAAGAGGTGCAGTCTTTTTTCTGTGCTGGATGCACAATAATAGGTGTGCTTCTGGGACTGGATGTGACAGCAGAAAATCTCATGCTGTCAGAGTCCTTGAGTAAAATTGTAGCCCAGCTGAAAGTAAATGGTGTTTTGGTTATTGACTTTGAGAAGGTCCCCTCCTCTTTTTTTCTTTTTTTTTTCCTTCTTTATCTGCTTTCCCAAACTGCTTATATCTAAGTTTGAGAAGCACGGGCATTCTGTTCACCGCTTCAGAAAAAAAACACATATAACTTAAGACTTTAAGCTTGTTATGACAATAAATATCTGTTTTCTGAGGACAGCATGTATCAATTGCTCGGGTCTGTATTTAAACTATCAATATAGAGATAGTGCAGGCAAAAAGAGGTTTAAATATGTCAGTGGACAATATTATTAGTATTAGTTCTCACCTTGTAGTTTTACATTAAGGGTTCTACTATGATCATGACCAGAGGCTCATTCTGTGTTAACTGCCGCATGTAAATGCAGTTCTTTATGTTGGAAAAATTGCCTTCTGCCTGTAAGTGTGGCTGAGAGGAGCTCGGAGAACAGGGAGGTCCCCCTGCTGTCAGGAGGCAGGTGGATGCAGACAGGGATGGTATTGTGGAATAGCACATTATGGTCCCCTGTGAAACAAATGGCTTGTTGACAGGCAACGGTGGATAACATTAGTTACGAAAGCAGGAGATTTAAACAAAACAAGAAGATTGAAATCCTGAGAAAGGATTATTCAGAAGTTACCTTTCTCAGTTTTTGTGCGGATGGTTACAAATGTAACCAGTAGGCAGGGCCTGTGCAACAGCTTGGCTGTTACCATTTACAAGTAATTATTAATAACGCTGTTTAATTGCAAGCTAATTTCCTCTAAGGCAGCTTATGCTTGAAGCTTCTGTGATTTAAATGTGAAATGACCCCATTATTCCTTTGTTTAATTGATATTAACTGAGACTAATTAACATACAAAAGTTAAATCAGCTTTAATTAGAAAACCATTACTGGCACCTCTCTAATTAGTATTGGAGGCAGTAGCATTTTCAGTGGCACCGAACTGTTAACATGAAAAGTAGCTGTATGAGCCACATTGAAGCAAATGGCTTTGGACTGAATGTACCTATAGAGGTTTTGTCTTCATCTTTTTAAGAGACAGAGATTTAAATTGTAAATCTATCTTTGAAGTCTATGTACCAGCTCTCATATATATCAACTACTTGGAAGACACCTGTATATGTATTTATCTTTCATGGTGCACTATTACAGCAGGCTGCTTTTCTGTCCTTAACAGAGAAGTTAAGATTGAGCTAATTTTCCCCAGTTATACAAAGTCTCATTCACAGCAGGGTAAATTTCTTCAGCTGTTTATGAACTGGATATGAACAGCTGATCTCATCTAAAGAAGTCAAGCTAGGAAACAAAGGGGGGGAAAAACTGTTGAGCAGGAGGTGAAATGGGTAATGATGTAACTTACTGTGAAATTGGTCATTCAAGAAAGCTGTGTGCTTTACCTGTACCTGCTTTTACATTTCTGTTTGGTTTGCTTTTTATTTTTTTAACACGATCGTATTACCATTGTAGAATAAATCTGTGCTATTATAACCACCTTGATATACCAATAGAGGCACAAAGTGTGGTCTCAGGTGTGACCTTAAAAAGGAAAGTTTTTACATTGAGTGCATGTGCGGGAAGGGGAATGCAACAGGAAAAAGAATGGAAGTTGTGTAACTTTTGAAGTGAGAAAAGAGCTTACCATATGGGAGAGCTTCTCTAAGCGAGAGCCGTAGCACCAGGGAGGGTTATGTCTATAAGCAGCCTGTCCACAGCTGCCTACCAAAAACTTCCAGGCTCTGCTGTTGGGGGAAAGCTCCCAGAAGAAGCAGGGCTGAGGACAAAGGCTAAAGCACAGCCTAATGTTGCCATCCATAACGTTATTTTGGAGCTATGGACCATAGACACCATCTCCTCCTGCTAGCATTCACTGAGATGTCAGCCTTTTCTGGTGATGATTTCACGTAACGCATTCAAACCCTCCCTAAACTGTCATTTCTGTGAGTGTCATTGTTCATTGCTGTTGGGTTTTTCTGTATAGAACTTTTTTTGTGCTGGAAAGATCCTGTTTGAGCCTCTTTTGAATGGCTGCAGCACTATTAAAGAAAGCCAGCAGACCAGGTTAGCTCTCTGACACTGATTTCACCACCCACCACCACCCCCCCCCGCCCCACTGTGTGTGTAGCTCCATCTATATGAAACATAGAAAACACGATTTAACTAGTTATGTGGAAATTTTTGATTCATCAGTCCCTCTCCAAGAGGTAGAGTGGAAAGTTACAATCCTACATATGTGTATGAAAACAAGGAAAAAGTACCTTTTGCCTATCTGTCTCTTTTTGTCCCTTGTATTTTGTTCACCTTAGAGGGAAACCTCTTACACAAGGGTTGGATCTGAAGCTTAAAAAACTTTGCATGTCATTACAAAGGTGTATTGCTCTAGGTTAGTATTTGTTAGTAAATAAGCATGGTTAAACTGATGCGCAGGGTTTGGTAGGTACGCCAGGCTGAGGGGGTACAGAACGTCTCTGGTGATGGCCAGGCAGGCGGTGGCAATTGGCAACTTGCTAAGCTGCAGGGTCTGGGTGACCATGGGGCTTCAACCTGGGGCTCCCAGTGGCTTTATATAAGTTTGCCTTGTAGCTCTTGCAGGTTTACCTTTTTCTGTTTACACTCCGGCACTTTTAAATTGAAATGATATGTATTGTGAATGTCAACTTCAGAAGCCAGGCTGGTGCAGCTTCCTTTGCAATCAAGGCCTTAGTAAGACCAAGATATCTTTCGGTAAAGAAAAGAGACTTGCACTTGTGCCCTGCAAACCATACCATGTGAATCACTGCTACACAAGAGCAGAAAAGAAGGTGAAGGACATGGAAGAATACAATATTAGTTTCTGAGAGCAATTTCAGCATGTTCCACTGAAATCATTAATGGAAAAATTACAATAGCTAACTATATTCACAAACTAGGCTTGCAAAACAAGATAGACTTAGACTTCACATCAGAAACTGGAAAGAATGTTATAGTATAGGAATGCATCTTGATAAGCTTTAAGATTCCTGAAAAGACTTCTGAATTCCTGTTATAAAATTTGAAATAATAGGAAATATCTATTAGAGCAATTTCAAGGATGCATCCTCCAAATGCGTATTACTAGTGTGCTAAGAAAATATTCTGAATCATTAAAAATGAATGTCATATACCTGTTTTAAATTTCTGTGCCTCTTCTCAATAAATGTCTTCCATTGCTATAGTTGCAGAAATAAATACAAGAATTTTGGTGACCAAAGGAATGTGATGTAGAGAAATGGAGCAACTGAACATCTGTTTCATGTGAATAACTGAAGGGCTAATGAGACAATCTAACTGATAACAAAACTGATGTAACTCTTATAGCGTATTATAAATCGTAGCAGGTATTTAAGATGACATTCACCTCTCTTGTACACATTCTCTCTTTTAATACATGTATTGAAAGTACTGACAATAACTAGGTATACATTTAAAAGGATATTACTTTCAATTTTCATTATAAGGCATTCAAAGATGTGTGCTTGTTATCATATCTAGACAAAATGGAGAAGGAAATTCTGTGGAAAGTGAGAGCACTACAGAATCAGTGTGCATAAAATGTTAATTGAACTGATCTTTCAATAACATTTTTCTATTATTCCTATAAGCTGTATTTTTCTAAAAGTATTTGAGTATAAACTATAAGTATATTCTTATTTTTCAGGTTCACATCTTTTCAGCCCATCTTAGATGATGGGGGAAGTGTAGAGCTAATATGAGTGGTTGTATTTAGGCACAACTCCTTGGCTGAATCGGGATCTTTGCTCTTAACTAAGGTAGGGTTAAGTGACTGAACAAATAAACAATCACCCAACGAAAAAAAGGAACCGTCCCTAACAACACTCATGTTTGTAAGTGCTAAATTAAAAGGAGTCCTTTGGATATGGAGCCAAAATGACTTGTATGCCATGTATGAACATAGGTAAATGGTTCTTGCTTGAACCATCTCACTTTGAAATGACAGACTTGTAATACCAAGCACAACCCTTCCTCCAGCTGAGGCTTCGATTGTGTAGCTGTCATTGAGCAGAACTTCAGGGTACAAATAACCTCAGTGCAGGGATTTAAAAATAAAAAATGCCTGTGCAATGCTGGTTTTCTTTGAGTTTGAACTCAACTACCTAGGCAAGTCTTGTCTGTGGAAAAACATTCTGTGCAATTCTGCAAAAGCAGAAAATTGCCAAGTATTGTCGAATAGACTCAGACAAGCACCAAAACTGAGATCCAAAAACATTTGAAAAGTTTTATTTACCCTCACCTAAATGACATTTGAATTCATATGCTATTATACTTACACAGTGGAAATGTAGTTCTATTTTAACAATGTGAACGAGAGAGTGGTGGAAAAGACAAGATATGGATGCTACAGCGCAGTGGTAAAAGAAATGTAGCAGAGCCAAAAAACTCATTTCTTTTCATTACAGAGAAAATAGTTTAGGCCAAATCCAATCACACTGGAGTGAGGGGGTTAAAAAAACCAAACCCAACATTAACCTCTGTGCAGCTGGATTAAGCCTTCAACTGGTATAACTGACTTCCTTAGTGGATCATATTCCACAACTCATCCTGTATGTTGTTAAGCTTTTTCAGCTGCATGCTGCTTTAAATAACGTTGGTGGTGCTCAGCATTTTGTCTAATTCTTTTTCTTAAGCATGGAAGATATCACTGAGTCTGAGAAACAAAAAAATCTGTCACCAGTGGACAGAGCTTGCATCTGTGCATTGAAAACCTGTTCTCTGAATGCTGTGGGAATTAGATCTTTCTGTGCAAATGTTGGTAGAGCCACTGACTTAAACTCTTCAGATTGATCATGAACTTGCAGAAATTGGAATATCTTCATTCATCATCAAGATTCATGACAGGTTTTGCATGTTTATAGAAACAAAGAGATATAATTGAAAAAACAGAAAAGAAGTGCTGACTGACAAAAAGATCTTCCTTTTTTTTATATATCATGAATGTGACCTACAGAAAGTTGCTTTGGCTAGATTTCTTGTAGGAAAAAGAGTACTTTTATGACAAAAATAGGTCTATATCCCATTGCTGGGCAGTCATTAGTTTTTACAAGTTCCTTCCTCTTTCCAGGTTCTAATTGGTGGCCTGTTGGGAGCACTGAGCACAGAGCTGTCAAAGCAACCCCTTTTTTTACTTTTTTGTGACATTCCAATATAATTAGACAGATGATTATAGTAACAAACACAGTACCAGCTGTTTGAAGATTAATGCTGTTTAAGTATTACCATGCCTTTATTTTAAAGGTACCGAAACATATGGGAATCATAAGTCATTTCTCTCTCTCCTTTCTCTGCTAAGCTAGACTTTTGTATTCAGATGCTAAGCCTGTGTTTGAAGAAAGGGGGAAAAGAAGTAATATTTCTGAAATGCCCTGTAAAAACTCCAACTCATCTGTCTCATTCATGCAACTCTAATTCCCCTTTCTACTCCATCTTTTTACTGACATTATTTCTCTGGGCACAGAAGAGTGACAATAATACAGAAACAGGTTGGTGCAGTTTTAGCAGCCTAAGACTCAATTAATGGCAATAAAAAGAGTAATAACAGTCATAAAGATATATTTTTTTTTAATGCTCTTTTCCTTGAAAAACTCCTTGAGGCAGCAGATGTATCCTTTCTAGGTGGGGCTACATCACTGCTTGGGCGGCTACTGGAACTAATTTCTCTCCCAGGATTCAAATTTTCTACAGTGGAAGTTGCTGTCTGTTTTCAGATAGATATTTATTTTTCTCACTTCTCCTGTACATTTTAAAAGGAAAGCTTATATAAAAGACCGAAAAGACAAGAAAGGAAAATACAGCAGTAAGTAATTTAAAGATATCAAAAAATTACAGCCAAACTCACCCTGTGCAATATTACTCAGAAATCTGCAGAGCTATTCCAGAGATTAAACTAACCACAGAGCTTGCATTCTTGGGTATACAGAGCTAGCTTTCTGCCAAAGTACTTTAAGGCTTTGGCATCTTTTGCTTTCATGTAACCGGGAATCAGGTCCTATGGCTTTATCCTCTCCACTCAGAGCTCTGTTCAGTGAAATCCCTGGGCTTTGCTTTCTGTGTTTATGATGGGTGGGAGGAATGTGCAGTGGGAGGCTTGAAGGAAGAGTGAAGCCAGGGGTAGCAGTGGACTTGGTATTGCAGTATGTAGTCAGGTTCCTCTGCCATGCCCATCACTGGGGCATCCTGGTGTCTCACGGTGGTGTGACAAAAGGGTGTACTTGGTGCCTGTCAGGTACAAGTCCTCCTGTTCCCGTCACTCATAGCAATACACTTTCTGCTGCATAAAAAGATTGTAGGTCTTGGTGATTTATTCTCTTTAAATAGTGTATATGCTCACATACGCGCATTCACAAGCCGGAGAAATATCTCTGCACTTGGAGCCAAATATCCAAGGTTGTCAGCAGAGGTTTTGTGGTGCAGGTTTGGCTGGGCCCCCAGGGAAGCTGCCCCCTCCCCGGCTTGGGCAGCCGCCGGGGGCTGCCGGTGCTGAGAATGCACCGCAGGTGCAGTCACCCTGTGTCAGCTGGGCATCCTGCGGGTTCTCTGAAAGAGTTTATGGTTTTGCCTGAACTGGAGATTAAAATCTCATTGAATGATCTCGGTGTTTTGCTTTCTTTTAAAGGATCGTGAGGCTGCGGCCAGTCTCCTTTTAAATATGGAATGAAAATAAGCATAAGAACTTCTGCTACCCTAGCCAACTGCAGAAAGTAGTTCCCGCTTGTTCTCAGAGGTACCTGAATTCAGAATGTGTGATGGAGATTACTTCCTGTAAACTATAATTAAGAATGATTGTATCAACAAATGCTTTTTAAATATTAGTAAGAAAGCAAGCTGAAAGGAAAGAGAAATTTAAGACAGCAGAAAAAACATTCTGGTTAATTTTTGGGAAAAAAAAGTTTTATCATGTGTGTGTCAATTTTCAACAGAGCATTATGAATGGATACTCAGCTGCATAAAAGATGAAGTGCTTTTTTCTTTCCTTTTTCTTCCTTTTTTTCCTTTCCTCACCTCCTTACTACTTTAAGTTTTGAAAATGAATCCGTTCCAACAGGCTGATCTTTTGATGTTAAGTCAGTGGACAACTGAGCTATTTCACACTTGGGGAGCCAAATTTTGTCTCATATTGCACATGTTCAAGACTAAATTTGGGCCTCAGATGTTTCAACAGAGACAAGATTACTGCCGGCACAGGGTGTAGAAACTTACACTGAAGCTCATGTAGGTATGCTAGGGAGATACTACTTTCCAGGATGGGAAATCATTTCACATTCGGTGAACAGTGTTAGAGAAATAAATCAGCTTAAAAAAAACCTAACAGAATTAGAGAACAGAAGATGTAGTTTGATTGCTCAGGGGAAGGCTGAAGGGAACTTTAAAGTCATCCTCTCCCTTTTGCAAGGCCAACCAAGCCTCTGGTATAAATCAGAGGAGCTTAAAGAGCGCTCGAGTTAGTGTTGTGGGTCACCGCTGTCCTGACGGCACTCTGTTGCTCTGACCTGACCCTCCCTCGTGCCTAGAAGAAGGTGATGCAGCGATCTTAGTACCATTTCAGGATGAAAAGTCTGACTCTTTCTCCACTGAGACAGAAGTGAGGGAAGATGGGGGATTGGCTGTGGCCAGAGCCAATGCACTGGACATGTAAGCCCTGTGAGAATAAGATAACACTCTGAAAAGCTTTTTTTTTTTTAAATATATATAAATGCTATTGGATTTTAACTGTGAATTGAATGCCTTTAACCTGTAGTTTTGCCCAAAGCAGTCTATATGGTCTCACTGCACTACTACCATTAAAAAGACAAACACAGCTGTCGCTTTAGGCTTAGCAGTTGCTCATACATACACAGCCCTAAACAAGCAAAAACATTCTCTCAAGATGCTGAGGTGACCCTTGTTCTCTCTTTGCATAAACTCTGACTCGCACAACTCAGCGTTCAGCAATGGATGAATACGTGGACCTCAACGTAAAACTTCATCTGAATAATGGTACCTTTGCCAGCTCAGTGTTTTTCTCTCTTCTCCCCCCCACCCCCCGAAGTTTCGCTGCTAGGAATAAGATGGTCTCCTACTGGGATGATTAAAACCAGTTGGCTGACTCTGAAGTGAGCACACTATATAGTATAGCACAAGGCATGAGATGCTCTGAGAAAGCTTTTTCTCATCTATCTTCTCTACTATTGCACCAATTAAAAAGCAAGCAAACAAAAAAAGAAATGTAGCTCCCCCTCCCCAACCACGTTTATATTGGGAAAGCCACATTGAATATTGAAGCACTTGAATTATTTTGACATCAGTCTTAAAGCTAAGCTGTGGTCATTTTGGCTTTTCTTCTTTTAATTGCACTAAAAGATACACTATGCATGGAGTTTTATTATTAAAAATCTGAAGCAAAACATGTAGATTGCTAAGAGAGGATGATTTTTATTCCAAGTGGACTAGAAGGATGATGGTACCAGAGGAGCATAAGATTTGATATTCAAGACTTTATTTACTTTCTTAAAGTAAAAAAAAAAGTCCTTATTTTGAGGATATGCAAATACAGTACTGCACAAGTCCATGAAGGACAATACTTGGAGTGTGTAGTATCTGCCTATTAAAAATAAGCAGACTGTATGTTCTCCCTAGTGCTTCCTTCTAGAGTTTTACTCTGGCACCTTTAGTGTGAAGTGCAGTGAAAATCCTAACTAGCTACTCAACACTATGAATGCAAGGAGGTGAGATGCCAGGACAGAAGCATAAGGCTGTATGATTTGTGCAACTACTTTAATTAAGCCGCCCAATGACTCCTTATGAGGAAGCTTACGAAATACGACCCGTATGTACGAGTGATAAAGCAAGTGGCTTGTGGCATACCTGACCCTCAAGCGAAACAAGCTGTTTCCAGCTTGGTGCATGATACAAAAGTTATTCATATTTGCTGAGCACTTAGCTGCATTTAGATGGCACAGATTATCTTATGGAAGATACCTGGAAACTTAATAGTATCCAGGCCATTTTCATAACAGAAGTTACTATTTACCGATCTCAATTAGCATTTCTCTTACTGGAAGATAGCTGCTTTTATGTCTGGATGATAAACCAGACAGATTCAGTTTAGATCATGAAGATGCACATAAGGCATTAAAATGTCCCAGTGTGGAGGCTGATTACAACGCAGCCAGGGCACTGGAAGACCCAACACACAGCCTAGCATTACTGGGGCCAGCTGGAAAATACAAGTGGGTTTTGGCCTGTGTTGAGCTCTGTGTTCTTTAAATATTTGTACCTGAAATCCTCTGATTTGGTTCAGTGCCAATGCAACCTGCAGCTGCACCTGTTTATTGGTGGGCAACAGTTGGTTTGAGACTAAAACTTGAACTTTTAATTTTGCTTGGAATGCACTCCAGTCAGAATTTCAGAGGTGGTGTTTTCTTGTCTCCCTGTCTCCAAATGGTGTCAAAATGCTGTTATGATCCCAATGATAAAATCTAGTATAAGGCCATTGTCAGACTTCTGAAGAGAGGCAGCAATGTAACTCTTCCATTTCAAAGGTATTTGGAATTTTCTGTAGATTAGCTTTGGTCTCACAACTGTCTGTTTAAAAGACCAGTATAGTTTCTTCTCTGTGCTTCTTAGCATGAAACTGGCTCATGACACAATGTATTTTAACCATGAGAGGAAAGAATAAGAGCACTTCTGCTAAGCTACAAGCATTTTGTGCAGAGATATGTTTTGATTTGGCTTCCTTCATCCACCCCAGCTTATAATTCATTTTGCTGCAAGCTCTGTAGGACTATGCACAATGTGTATATTTATTTCAAAACAATCTTTAAAGCTTATGGAAGGCAAATTTGAATTTTAGTGGGAGAGAGAGAAGGAGACAATGACTTTACTTGGAAATAATCATGGTGCATGTCCAATTAATGTTTCTGTTCAAAATATTAAGGATGGTTAGGTTCATCTCTAAAGACCCATATAGACTTGGTGTGTGCATATGTGGAGCATTGCTACTTCACTTTTTCAAAGAAGTTGGATGGGACCTGTGGAGGTCTTCTGGTCCAACCCTCCCGCTCAAATAGTGTCATCTAGACCTGGTTGCCTGGGGCTATGTCCAGACAGCTTTTGAATATCTCCAAGGTGGGAGACTCCACAACCTCTCCGGGTAACCTGTGCCAGTGCTCAGCCACCCTCACAATAAAAAAAGTGCTTCCTTTTTGGCTTGTAATTATTCCATGAAGCATCAGTAAAAATTTTAATTGACTTTAGTGGCATCCATTGGGTGGACAATAAGAAGGAGGTAGTCAAGGCCTTGTAGCCCAAGGCTGCTGAGGGTGAGTCCTCAACACCTGGAATTGCTTACCCTTTTCCTTAGGCTGTTGCATGGACTGAGAGCCAGCAGTGACCTCCTTGATGAGCAAGGCTGTCTTGGCAATCCTGGCTCCCTGCTCTTTCCCCACCTGTCTTCCTCTCCTGTTACCACAAAACAATACTGGCACTTCTGCACGTGGATATGATTATCCACTTTGCCTAATCATCATGTATATCCAGTGGTTTTTACCCATTTCCAAAATTTCCCTTAGCTTGAAAACAAATTTGACATAAATTATGTTATGTGAGAGGAATGGTGTGTGTGTTTGACCACCTTGGCAGGTAGGGAGAAGAGGTTATGAGCATCTCTCCTCCTTGTACTCAGTGCATTCATTACTCTCCGAGCAAAAGGTGTGGGGGGAAGTGATTTAAAACCTTATTTTAATATGTCCACTGTTGCAAAGCAAGGGGAACACCTGTAAGAGTGTGTAACTTTACATTTATACCTGCTCTAAGTCTCTGTGCAACTAAAAAGAATTAAATGCTTTCAGTGTCAGAATGGGGCTGGAGGTGGCAAGCAGCTGGGAATCAACCTTTGATCAGAAGTCAGATGGCTAAGGGTTTTTTTGTTGGTTGTTTTTGATTTTTAAAATGTGTCCTTCTGTTATGCACACAAGCACTTCCTTACTTTTAGAGAATCTGTCCGAGATGCCTATTTTAAAGTATCCAGTGCATATCCAGAAGTAGCATCAGCAGTTCGAATCTATGGGAAATATTTTGGCTACTTGCCATTTTTTTTGCTCATGTGTTTAATAGCTTTCTTAATGTCCTGGCTTTCTGGATTAGCAGAGAGACCTAGGAAATGGAAGCCAAAGGGCTCTGTGTGCATGCTCTTGGGTGATAGGCACACATTAGAAAGGCTGTGGGAAAGAAGCCCCCTGACAAACAGCTGTTGTACCATGTGCATGACCGCGCTGGGGAGGGGGAAGGCAGGTGGTTTTCTGATCAATAGCGTCATACTGGTCAGAGCCATCTTGTGGATGTAGTTATGGATTATGCCCATTTCACATAATATTAATTTATGCCTCTATCCCCATAGGAGGATTGGACTGCAGTGCATTATACTTATATAGCTACAGTATGGTTCAAATTATGTGAGTAGACAAGCCTTATTTCCAGTTTTTAATGAAACAATAGGGACAGATCCAAAGACTGTCAAAATTAATGGCAGGATTCCTGTGGGCTGCTTTCCATTTATTCAAGAGCCACCTAAGAGGGCACTTTACCCTCTAGAAAAAATTTAAAATATAATTTTCTATGACTTGTGGGCTTATTTTCCCTCCCAGGCTAGTGGAGAGGACTCCTATTATTGCTTTTGGGAGGTGGCTCAGGCTCTGGTATTGGATGTGAATTCTTTGAGAATGTAATTAGGAAATATATCACTTCGGCATTTTTTTATTGTAAACATACATCATTGTAATACACTATTGTTATGAAATAAATATCAGATATTCTGGAAATATGGAACAATCCCATTTGTTTTAAGAACAGAAGGAAGTCAACTTTTCTTCAAGATCACAAAAATATGCCTTTTGCTGCCGAAAGCATGCTTTGCATTAAATTCTAGAGTCAGTGGGTCTAGGCCCATGTATGTGTTGGCAAGAACATGCCTGACGGTTGAATGTATAATGTATGTAGATGGCAAGAATTCGGTGAGACTGATTAACGAAGATGGGCATGACTTCTGGCTCTCCTTGAGAAGCAAAACAATCCTTTTCCTTGCCAGTCTTGTTAGATTTTTGAAAGGCATCTGTAGACCTCACCTATATGCAGTGTTTTGTGTTGCTTGTGTGTGCCTTTAAAAATGTCCTTCCTTGTTGTGTCCCAGTGGCAACAAGCATCTGATACTGTTGCTGGTGGACTATTTTCCTTCCCTAATCTGGTTGCTGTTTCAAACTCTCCCAGTGCAAAAGAAATCATTGCCCCAGTCAGAAATCAGTGGCACTTTCCATAGGTGTAAAGGCTTACTTACGTGAATCTCTCAGTACTTTCGTGAGTTACAAGTTTAAACGACTATTTGCCAGATCCAAGACATAGACTACTTAAACCTGTGTGTTTGTAGCAGTTTTACTTGACCTAGTGTTTCCTCTTTAGTTATTTGCCATCTTTGATTTCCTGCTCTTTTCTTATTTCAGTGCTAGCTACTGATGTAGCTATTATTTTTGAGCAGTGGGTCCCATGAACATGGTTCTGCCTTACACCAGCACAGCAGGTGGCTAACCTTCCCCTAGAAAATGGTTGTTTGCCAAAATAAAAGCATTTAGTGGAGATGAGTTTGAGGTATTCTGGGGTTTTTAATGAAAATAAATTAAAGAAATTCATTAAAAATAAAATTTATTTTTAATGAAAATATTCTATTTCTTTGCCCAAAATACATTTGCATGGTTTCTTCTTTCCTTCTACCTTTTATAAATCTGTCTCTACTCGAAAAAATAGTCACAATTCAGGCATAAGTGGACCTTCTTTTGTCCAACCAGATACTTAAGTTGAGGCCAGAGGAATTATTTTCAGAATCTCCCTTTATGAGAAATCAGATTTCTTTCAGTCTAAATCCACACGAATGGCCAATGTCAAAACAGTTGAATTGACACGCACGCCAACTTCTAGACGCTTTTCTCTGAAAGTCATTTGTCTGGTGCCATGGTGATCTAACTTTAACTGAGGCAATATTCTAGCTGAGATTATGCAGAGCCCAATGTTTGAGGTAAATGGTACCCTCCACAGGCAGGTGTTGCCATGACAATAGTTGACTCCCGCAGCTTTGACAAGGAGCACTCAAAAGATGCACTCCTGTCCAGCCTGGAGCACAGGTGAACTTAAGGATGGCCATGGTCCTGGAAAGGTGGTGTTTCAGGCCATCCTACAACTGCTATACTGCTTTCTGATCTGTATCTTGCTTATTGGGAAGGCTGTGCTGCAAAACTGCATTGTCAATGGAGTGCAAGACCCAGCTACAAAAACCATGTGGTGTCCTGTGGTAGACCTACGACCAGGACACAGTTTCCT
>NW_009601961.1:185286-217615 GCF_000690535.1 Cariama cristata | reverse complement strand
AATAGCAGATTACAGTAAAAATGGAGTTGTCCTGTCCCGGGCTGTACCCGAACTGACTGTGGCCCTGGCTCCTGCATGATGTCTGAGTACTAGCACTTCTGGTTTGACCCTGGGTCTGCCTCCATTACTCCCTATGTGTTTTACCTTGCACAGCTCTATTTGAGGAGTAGGATGAGGCTTAAAAAAAATGAGGAAAGAAGGCAAATTTATCCCTGCTTTAAATTTACTCCAGACATACACCCCTGCGGAAGGTCATACGCAGTGGCAGTGGTCTTTGGCCAAGAAAAGGTTTTAAAGGTAACCATGACCTTTCCCATGCACTTTAAAATCCCATTTGAAGTGAGGGTTATCACTAACAGTGTAAACAACTCACAGGCCCTCGTGATGCCCTGTGAATTAGAAAAGCTCTGCAGCCCACCTCCTCCTGCTGTCCTCCTTGCCGTGCAAACACAGGAGGATCACAGGGAACAGAAGCAAGAACTAAATGTCCAAAATGCTTCTTCCTCTGAGAGGTCACGTATTGAGGAAAGGTACCACACTGAGATTTTTTGGGAGCAGGAGGAGTTCATCTGCACTGTACCAGGAAGCCACTGTACTACTTGCTCTGTGGCAGATTCCATGCTTGCCCAGAAACCTCTCAAACAGAAAGGCCCTTCTGCTGTCCCACTGCTTCCACAGAGCGATATGAAAATAACACATAAGAAAATTCCCCCTCTGAAGTGACAGCTCAGAAATGAGCTGCGCTCTAATAAAACTACACAGGTACCTCAAAATGGTATTTGTTGTACTGGGAGTGGTTTATTTTTAGAGCAGTCAGTCCCTCACTTGGTCTATCTATAGCCTTCTCATTAGCTCAGCTTTTGCAGGAAAAAAAGTAGTGCATAATTCATTATTTCCAATTAATTTTGGATATAATTTTCATACTGAATTTGCCAGTTCACCATTAAATTTGTTGAAGTGTAGGCTTGGAGCTCCTTGCTTTTTGTGGCTGTTTCCTTAGCAATCATATCTACTAAAGCAATCCATTGGGAATGGGATATTCATCTTTCAAATTTACAAACAGAAACTCTTGGGATCACAAGGAAATCGTTCCCCGGAAGCATCTGGAGTATGTGGTTAACAGGTGTTCTTATCTTCCTGAGGCTCATGCTTTAGGGTGGGAGAAAAACCTGTGTTAAGACTTTTTTTTTTCTTATTTCACAGATATTACAAAAGTATACATGCACCTTTACTGCATACAACATTCTTTGCTTTGTCTGGCAAGTCCAGCTTTCCTTAGCGCTTCCTTTGTGCTCTTAAATCTCAGAAAGTGAGTATGCACCAAGCGAAGCATGGGAGTCCTAGGTTCCTTCCTCCACTTGTTATGGGCTTTAACTTCCTCAGAACAACTACTTGGTGTTTAACAAAAAATGTAATTCAACCTGACAGCCAAGCACCTGAAGTTGTTAAAAATCCTGTTCTGTGCAGTGTCTTGTCTTTATTGTGGTAGCATCTGAGTGCTCTCCACAGCTAGAAGTGAATCAGAAGACTTCTGTTAGTCAGTATAAAGTCAATATAGTCAATAAAGTTTTGTTACTATCTCTTTCCAGAGAAAAGTTACGGAGATAGTTATTTACCCGATTGCTTGTTTTTTAAGATCTGAGTGTGCATCTGTACAGAGCACCAAAAGTCTGAGTGATTTAGGGTTGTTGTCAATCTGGGTTCAGCTGATACTGAATTGCATGGGTTTTTGCCTGAACCTAAGAAAGATGATGCACCTATATTCAGGAGGTATCAGTGCTGAATAGAGCTCATGATAGAGCACAGCACAAGACTTAGGCTTCGGTTTACCTATGCATCTAACCTTGAAGGCTGTTATCGAGAGGCAGACTTAAACCTCAGGACTCCTGGAGGAGCAACTTTGAAGGAATCTCACATTTTGTGTTTTTTGTTAAGATTGCCTATTTCTAATTCAGATTAATTCCAGATCCATAATCTTGTATAGAAAGGACAAGAACTGGTAATTGGAGTCAGATCATCAGCAGTGAGGAGCTGATGGAGCCTCTGACCTGCCATAGTCTATTACGAGCAGCACTGCTTGCGAGTCAGTGAGGAATGCAGGTCTTGAACTTGTGGTCTCTCCTTGAGGATCTCTTAGTGCACGCCCTTAATCATTGGAGACAGCTCTGCGGCAACTGGCTCCCAGAAATGATATTTTCTTTTGCTTGCAAATGTAACTCTCCTTGCGTGGGTTTAATTCTGGCCAAGAGTTTCTGTGCCATGTGATGAGCTCAACCTGGCACCCATGGGTAATGGTGATTAAACTCTGACCCAAGTTACTGAAGAATTCCAGTAATATCCTTGAATCACCATTCAACCTCTTCTCCCGTTTCCCCCGAGAGAGCGGTAAAGTAGTTGAGGAAACCAAGAAGGCCTTGAGGTTTCGTTCCATCGCTCATTTGTGAAGCTGAGCCAGAGTAAGGTGGGCATACAACTGACTATCTCCTCCTCCTGCTGAGGGAGCAACATTGTCTATGCAGTACTCAGCCATCCTCAGCGGAGCAGGTGTGGTGTAGTGTAGGGATACCAGAGTAGCCCAAAACTGCCATTTGTTTTAAACATTTTGGTGGCAGTCACTATCATTGCCCTCGGCCATTTGTTCCAGTGATTAATTACTCTGTTGGCTGCCCAAATTCTAGTCTAAATTTAGATGGCAACCCTCCTGCTGCGGAGATTAAGCCAGCCCTAGGAGCCAGTCTCTGCCACCTTTGCTCATGTTGACTCATACTTTGTAATACATAGGAACTACTCAGGATGAAGAACTTCTTCAAAAACAGGCCTGGCTGTATATTCAGAGTCATCTACGTAAGAGATTTGGCTTCTGGCATTCTCTGTATCCCGGAAAAGTGAAGAAAATACTTGCTTTCATTAAAATGAAAAGCACGTTTATCAATTACTGCAGTTTAAGGCGAGTCATTAACTTTTCCTGGGATCACAGAGGACTAGCAGCTTTCCCTGGACTGGTTTGATGGGAATTATGAAAATCATATCCACAGAGGAGGAAGAAAGGCAGAAGGTGGTTCTGCCTTTACTGCATTAGCTCCTGGATGCCAATTTTTATACTGGTATTCTGGATGACATTGCTTCTTATTAATGGATGTGTAAAATATTCATAAAATACAGCAAAATATTAGTATTTCAATGATAATGAATCCCCTGTAAATTTTCAGATTTCTAGGCTGAAGCACATGGTACAACTCACAAATCCTGCTTAATAGAAACAACTTGTTTTACTAACAGCCAGTCCTTGGTAGGTTCATCAAGGAATAACTTCTTTTTTCCTCTCTGATTCACTGTAACCACACAGGCAGAAAGATGGTGCGAGGTTCTGATACTGCCATCTTGAACAAATTACCAATCTTTCTCTTCACCATAAGAAAAGACCACAGTGGTATTAGTGACATACCACATGGACCAAAACCTACTTTGACTAGATTTGATACATTTTGGCAAACCAGACATCTGTCTGAATGAACTGCACAATTTATCTGTGTATCAACTTCACTGGATAAGTGAAAAAGACTTTTGCAATGAATTTTCCTTTTCTGAGTGATTTAAAATAACTAAGATAAATACTCTCTGGGGACTATTTATTAATATTGGAAAGAGCGTCTGAAAGTCTTCAGGATATAGTATACCCTTGCACTTTGATAACAAGTTCTTCCTCAGCTGCATAGAAATAGTATTGACTAAAACCAGTGATTCTGAGTTTTGAGGCTAGTAAAGCTTGTTACACCAGTTCAACAAAACAAAGGGTTTACCTGGAAACCATTCATATTATTCCAGACCACAAATCTACCAAATTACTATAGGATTTATAAGGTCATGTGAAATTTCAGTTTTTTTCAGAAAAAAAGGCTTCCTTTATGGAATTACAAAGTAAAGAATTTACTACACTTTAATGTTCTGTGGAAGTAACATCAAGATTTACAGCAGACTAAAAGTTAAAAATTGCTTTTGGTTATAAAATGCCTGCAGATATATATAAAGAAAATGGAGAAATTGATGTTTGGGGTTTTTTAGTCAATGAATGCATGTTTTGGATTAATGTGGAATGGGTATATATGTATGTGTATATATATAGATATATATATTTAAAAATATTATTCTCCTGAAAAGCATTTTTTAATCACACTGATATATTAACAACTGATTTCTGACTTCAGTATTAGTTTTGATTACATCATTGCTGAGAGTTACAGAGGCTGGAAGTTGTGGAAACTTCTCTGAAACACCGCTAAAGACATATGAGGAATACACAGCTCTGTAGTGACACTAAATTACATATACAGGAAGCTTAGAGTTAGAATAGTAGTATAGTATGTAGTATTACTGTATACAAGGACCTCCTTGCAAGAATCTAATTCACTGTAATTTGATATGTTGTTCCTTGACAAATGGGAAATCTGTAGTTTTTATTCACCCAAACTTATACACACTATTCTTTAAATTTGTTGAAAGTAAGATAATTAACCTCTAGAATGTTTTAAGATAAACTTAAACATTCATGTATCCAAGTTACTCTCAGATTAGAAGAACTGTTAAAATACCATGTATATTCAGTCAATTGGAGCATTTAAAGAAATTTCTATTAGGTACCCTCACAGTGTTTGAGATGCTTTTAATTTTTTTTCAACCAGTAGGCCCACATGATGCAGTGATGTTGCGCTTGGACAACATCTTCAGTACTTGCAGGAGTTTCTCTGAGTGCAAGAGTTCCTTGATATCAGCTCTTATCTGCTTGCCAGACCTGGACACCTGTAGTGAAACTCCTCAGTAGTCTACTGCAGTGAATGGGTGCTGTGGATTTGAATGGCTCTCAGAATAAAAGTAATTGATTTATTGTTGGTTTTGCCCATACAATGCAAGTACCTTGCAGACTCCAACAATTATTCTCTCATTCATAATCTACAGGGGTTTATTTTTCGTTTCTCCTTTATACTTATCTTCAATCACCTACTTAAAAAGTACGGTAGGTTCAGTGACACTTTTGGTTAAAATTATTCAAAGCAGAAGACAAATAAGAAAATAAGAATTTGGAGTGGCTTCATTTGTGCTTGTGAGGATTGGGGACTTGTATACGTGGATGCTTGCGCGACTCGGAATAGGTCACTTTATGTTACCAGATGTGCTAAAATAACAATCTCAAAGATGTTTATTTAAGAATCAAAGTTAGTTCATTATTTTGGGTTTACTTTAGTAAGTAAGTAGGCCTGTAGGCAAGCCAGTCTGCTTATTTTCACTGAAGTATCCAACTTCCCCTCTCCTTGTGAAGGAACGGAGGGTAATCATGCTGCAGCAATGCCAAGCAAGGTCACCAATATGCTTTCAGAAGGACTTTGCTATTTACAATATTTTGAAATACGGGTTGAGCCAATGTTTACTTTCTACTTTAAAAGTGCCTGTCCTCAAACACCAGATACTTACACAGATTATTATAAATACAGGAAAAATATAAAGTCTTTCAGATTAAGCCAGATTCCAAAACATAAGTGACCAGCAAGAAGACAAACGTCTTCCAGCAGTTGTATGATTTGCCTTGTTTCCACACAGTTTTCTCCTTACTGAGAATTTCAGCAAGTAAAGTTGTTTTACAGGGTTCTTTGAAAGTTAACAGACTTTGGTGTTGTCATGGGATGGCTGAGGAAGGGATGAGTAGTGGGTGTCCCTGAATGGAAACATCACCCGCACCAGTCCCCCCTCTGCAACTGGGAACCTGATAGCATTAGTAGTCCTGCCGGTTTGAAGTATAGCAGTAATTCAAAGATAATTTCACAGGCTACTAAGTTTCAGACCACACAGGTCACAGAAAGCAGAACTGGCAAATCACATGTTCAGAGCTTGCTTTTGTCCCCTAGAATTTCTGTCTGCGTCAACTCTGCCTTCCGGTGTGTTTAGGAGAGAAGAGAGTCCTCCGGATGTGACTTGAAGCATCTATACTGGGAGGTTACCTCTTGCTATTATCATAGGAGATAGCCAATGCTCAGGTAACAAAGTTAGAAGGTGTAACAACAGCCTTCAGTATGAAGCACCAACTCCAGTGTGAGCTACTTGATGCGAGCCATATGAAATATATCCTTCAGCACCGACTTTTTCTCCCAGTTTCCATGGAGATGGATGATCTGGCTTCTCATTTTTAACTACAACTCTTCTGGAGAGGGAGGAACACAAATGAAAATGAACAATAACTTCGATCAATATATTTTTTTTGCTTAATAAAAGAGATACGCCCTGTTCTTGAGACAAAGTCAAGAGATCACAATGATGATAAGCCAATTCTAGCAATGTTTGTTTTCTATAATTCTGAAGTTGCAGCAAAGGGCTAACTAACATTGTACGTCTTTCTTTTTGTGAAATAAATATACAAATTATGTTTAGCTCCACTGAAGTCAATGCCATTGCCCACAACGGAGTGGGCAAACTCCGCTGGCATCAGAGCAGCCAGGTTTTGCCCAAACTGCGACTGACGGGATTTCTTACAATGAACCAGAGGATGAAAATAAACATTGCCCTAGTGTGTCTTACACCTCAAGCGAACAATGATAAAACCTATTTCAGTTAAATTGGATAAGCTGTGACTGGATTGTGAAAGCCTTCTCAGTTGTAGAAGCACTGAAATTATAGAAAGTCTCTCACTCAATTCCTCAGCAGTTGACTTGCTACGTATTAATGCACATATTTTTGCTATTCAGTAATAATGCATAGCAAAAATTTCCTTTAAGATTTTCAGCTGAATGAAATGCTATGCATTATAGCTAGTCTTTTGGTTCTGGGATTTTGTTCCTTCTTAGTAAATGTCCTCTACCTTTCTGAACCAGATAAGTCATGAAGAGTTTTTATCACCGCATTTGGAGCGGGGCATCATTTTGGACAGCGATGAGTACATAATATAAGTCATTTCATCCCATTGCCAGTAAGACAGTCTTAGTCTTTTATGTCATTTGTGACAATCAAAATGGGTTTATTAAGCTCAGAGTTTTAGGATATAGTTTTGTTTTGATTGTTTTTCTGTTTCTGTAAAATCTGATACTCACTCACCCAAAGACTACTGGAGTTTGCAGAAGTGAGGCACACATGTGCCTGGCTTTTCTCAGTACTCTGACAAAGTTGAGATGCTTTGTTAAAAACGGTGGTTTTCTGATGCATGTTCCTGGTCTTGGAATACAAGAATTAGATATGCAGAAAATGAATTAACATGCTGAATTCAGGTAAAAACCTAAACCAAAATGAAATTTCCTTTTTTATAAACTAGAGTACAACTAAAGAAAACTTGAGACAAAATGCATACTTAGTTTTTGCCAAAATTTCTCCAAATGACAAACCAGCCAGTTTGACTTGTGAAGTCTGGAGGAAAGCCAAGCTCTGCAACCTTATTACATACTGCTATAACTTTTTCACCTTACCATCACTTATAACAATGTGGCATGTTCATGCCTGTAAAGCTGGTGGGGGAGGTTGTCTATTTTTATAGCTACGTGATATTAACCTAGACATAAGCATCTTCACCTAACTTTTTTTTTTCTTGGTTCATTCTGTGCATGAATCTGAGACTGTTTCTTGAGGTGGATGAAGGAGATCAAAACAGGGGAAAGACCAGGGTCTTTTTAACTGCATCAGGAAGATGAGTTGGAGGAGGGGGGAAAAAAACTCACTCTTCTGGGACAGGGACAGAAAGATTTTCTTTCCCAGCCAGTGAGACCATTTGTCTATTGTGAGCCTGGATCTACTTGGAGCCATGCACCTTACTCTGTTTCCGTAAGGTCCAGGAAAAAAGAAAAACTAATTACATACTTAATTTTCACTATTCCTGACACTCCAGTGTTCTGTGAAATCAAAATTTTTCAACTGGGGCAAGGCATAAGTTCAGCATTCAGGAGTAGGTACCTGCCAAATCTGAAGCCTTAAAAAGAGAGGAGGAGAGAAAGGGAACTGATTTATTCCAGCTCAATAAAGAATTTGACCGTATGTAACAGCTGGACAACCTATTATTTTTTACACATGGACAACCTCAGAAGTGTCCAGAAATAATAATGCAGCTTGGGCATTCAATGAGTAGGAGAAATTTTCACCCAAAACAGTAAAGAGGGAGGGGAAGCTACAAGTCTTTTTAAATGAGGTTTTGCATGAAAATACTGTCACAAATAGCTACTGCATGGCAGCAGTGATAAACTAATGCTAGGGGACAGCAATTATGAACATCACAGTAACCTCTGACAGGTGCCAAATGAAATCTCTAAATCAACATCTGCCTTCAGAGGCTGCATATTCCCAAAAGGAATATTCCCTCGTCTCCTCTTATCTCCTGCTCAATCCTCTTCTACCTGCCAACAGCTGGGAAGGCTGGCGAGCTGCCTAGAATGCTCCGCGCAGTCTAAATTAAAGAGGCATGTTAATTTTGGAAGACTTCTTCAAACCTCTAGTAGGTGGTGGATATGCCATAATTCTGCCTCATTCATGCTCTTCTTGTGAAGAGATCCTCTTTCAAAACATATGTATGTTGAGACACATCTGATAGGCCAAGGCTGGTTTTTCTGTTCCCCAGGTTAACTCTGATCAGATGCTGGCAATATGGCACCCAGAATTGTACCCATGCACTGATTTTATTTTATTTATTTTTCTGGCATATGATTGTATTGACAGTATCGGTATGAAGGAGTTTTACAAAGGCAGGGATAGCTGCTGTCATTTTGGAGAGTATGTCTGGAGCCAGAGAAGGTGCAGCCAGGATGGGAATGACAGTCCTTAGTGAGCAAGAAGTCCTCTGGGCACAATTTAGAGCAGCCTTGACACTATTCTAACCTGTAGTATGGGAAGGTAAAATGTCTTCCAGCTGCCTGCTGGATCTGGAAGCAAGAAACATCAGCAGCCTTCCCCTGTGAGGCCCTGCAGAAACTATGTGCAGTAGCAGAGAGCACTGCTTAGTTTTAAAGGAACACAATCTGGGAATTTTTAGAAAAGTTTCAAAAAAGAATTGCTTTGGGTTTTGAGGTTCAGACGAAAGCAAGAGATGGAAAGTCTTTGAAGAAAAGGAAAAGGGATCATGCGAGCCTCAGTTTAGCTTTCCAAAATTTCAGAGTCTGCCAGGGAGGTCTATACAGGATTGCAGACCCAAGGGAACAACAAACCCAGTTGGCTTAAACTGGCTTTCCTGCCAGCTCACTAAGACAAGTGGGAAGTCCGAGGTTTGCAATCTCCTTTTAAGTTTTCTCTGGACTTAAGTTGCTTGCTTGTTTGTTTGCTTGTTCCCTTCCCCCCATCTCCTCGCCATTTAATAGAAAACCAAGGATAAAATGTTAAGTCTCTCCTGTCTTATTAAAATACCCCAAAACAAGTACAGAACAGAGTGGAGAGAAATAACCCCAGTGACCACTAGCCAAAACTCACAAGTAGTATGTGCATATCTGAAATAGTTGGTGCACTCGCATAGGAAATCGCTGGATATTTTACACCTCTTGCAGCGGTTTAGTAACTGGCTGTGGAAGCTCATTCCCCACTTGAGAAAGTCATGAATTATACAGTTTTTACATCTGTTGAGCATGTTGTGCTTCTCAATCATCCAACTATACTGAGCCCTAAGTTTTCAGCCTTCACAATGAGATCACTGTTTTCAAGCACGTTCTAGTGGCATTTTGTCAAGCCATGTGTGTTTTCAGGATGGGGGCAGGGAGGGAGGAACAAAAGTATGCTGCCGTTTCACAGGATTACAATCTACTTTTCAGCCTACATAAAACTGGGACTCACCCATCAACAAGAAATATTCTTTGTTTACTACTTCTCCCCTTTGAAATGCTATGACTGTTGTTAGGAAGAAGAGCGTAAAAGGGAGGAATATATGTTTTTCACTTTGGATTTCAATACCTGATAATCTAAAAAAAAGTCAACCAAAAACCCCGAAAACAACAAAACAAAGCCACAAAACTTCAGTCATCCTTAACTCTCCTCTTAATATGTATATTTCATCGTGCAAAGACTGATTTTTGCTTCAGCTGCATGGTGTACTGAGTGAAACTCTGCTATTAAGCAAGGGCTGGCCATGTGAACCCTATCAGAGATTAAGGGAGATATAGTATTTTAATTTTGCTTCGGCACAGGCATTAGCAGATTTTAAATCAAAGCACTCCAGGTTCATAATAGCAGGAGGTAGATTCCGTAGAATTAAGAACAAACTACTTGGGAAGGAGCAAAGAGGAAAAACCTTAGTAGAAATTATCCATGGATAATCTATTGCAGTGGAGACAAACAGAGAAATTAATACGTTTATCTTGAGTCACCAAGGACTCGCTGAGATCCCTCCAGGCTGAACAATTCACAAGCAGGCAATAATTCCTTGTGCTGAGTGGGTTTGATCAATGCCATATAAAGATTTCTTCTTTTTTTTTTTTTTCTGCAGACAGTCACTCATCACTTAAACAACGGTCAGCCATGGTAACACTTCCACTGGCCAAAATTCAGATGCAGAGAACACAAAAGCAATATATGTGATGAATATTGACTACTTGATGAATAGGGGCAGCTTAAGGTTTTATGCATCTTTTGTACCAGGTTTTTTGGTGTTGGACTAAAATCCACTTGCTTGTATAGTTTACATTGTTTGAAAAAGAGGAATGGGCATTGCCATCTAAATAGATAACCAGCATGGCACTGATGGAAAGGCACCGAAAACTATAGCCTTATGTAAAATAAGCTGGACTAGCAGTTGGATCAAAAAAGTTTCTGTATTCTTGCTGAGAAATAAAGCATGCAGAGAAAAGCCTTCTAAAGGCAAAGCTCTTCTAAAGAATTTAGACCTTCAGTGCTTAATTCAGGTAGTCCAAGTGACTGTAATTCATATGTTTTCCCAGTCCTGTGAGGGTGTAGGGCCAGCTGGGCCCAGCTGGGTGGTGAGTGTGCGAGGAGGGAAAAGCTACACCACTCCCTCCTGTGTCCTGGGACAGATGTCGGACCTGGCTGCAGCTTACACTTTCCGTTACGCCTATGCCTTCGAAGAGGATTTTAGAATGGGCAGGGAAGAAAGTGGGTCGAGCAGAAGCCAAGGACACTGCTAGACAGCCCCTACTTACCCACTGAGCCGCAGTGCCCACCGCTTCTCACTGGTCCCTCCTGAGCAAGCCCTAAGCCCCCTTCTGAAGCACCCAGATCGGCTGTGGCTGCTGCTTTGTGGCTGTGTTGCTATGCCCACAGAAGTGTCTTGGCTTGAGGACTAATCTTGACAGGGAGATCTAGCTGAAGTTAGGCTGAGTGGAGTTCGTACCTATCAGCTAAACCTGACCAATTTCAGCAGTTTTCTCCATTAAGAAACTGGAGAAATTGAACTGCCATCTTTACAATACACTTTTTTTCCTTCCTTTTCCCCTCTCCTCGTTTTTCTTTTTCTTTTCTTTTCTTTTCTTTTTTTTTTTTTTTTTTTTTTTTTTTTTTTTTGGCTGACTAGCATACTCTAGCTAAGCTCAGCAACATCTCTGAAACTTTTAAGAGGATCAAAGACAAGTTGTCTTTACCCTACTCTGGGATGTGATTATAACACTTCGGGTGGTAATCAACACTGTATAGCTGACAACACCCTTTAGCAGGCTGGGCACCAGGTTTTGTCACTACAACTGCCAGCCCCTAGTAGGGGGTAGGGTCTTTGGGCTGCATGGCTCTAACACGGTCCCCACATGGGGCTGGCTCTAACAGCAGAGCTTCTCGATACATATAGGGTGCTAGTAACCATGTTGTTGATCCATAGCTACCTAAAACTATCTCTGCCTCTAGAGTGAGAGAGCCCACACCAGCGGTTTCCACAGATGCACTGGAGAGTGGTGACTTGTTCCCACCCAGTAATGTGACTGTGAGAGCAAGAGCTACGACAAGGTGTAGGAAAAATCCCTCTTCAGGCATGGTTGTGCTTAAAGTTCGTAAAAATGCTTGCATACCTGCAGCTAAATGCAAGCTGTATGTTGTTTATATTTTAATTAAATAAGCAAAGCCCTTTCCATACAGAATGAGGCAAGGCTGAGGTCTCTGCTTGTTCCAACTGCCACAGCAAAGTGTCCTTATAACACATTTAAATTTTGGCTTAATAAGCTTGCTATGGGATTCTGATTAAACTTAAACATCTGTGGTGCCCCTGCCTTTTCTGTTTAGATCCTAACGTTCAGCATTTCCATTATATGTATGGGCAATACCCTGACCCTGGTATGATTTCTTTATCCTATTGCAAACCATTCCATGTACCCAGTTTTGCCAGGATGCAGAAATACTATTAAAAATAGGGAAAAAACAGTCTGTGAGTTATATTCTACTTGGCATATAACAACTGAATATAAACTGATGTGTAAAAATCAAAGCTGGCTGGAAAAATATCTGAAAGAGGACGAAGTTCACAGAAAAAAAGTTCACTGTAAATAACTAAACTACATTTTGATTGTATGGTATTTACACCGAGCTCAGTCATGACAGGAGTTAAGAAAAGAGATGAAGACTTGAGGTGGGGGGGAGCCTACAGGCTAATATTAGCTGCACTGTTTAGTTTCAGGACACTGTCAAAAAGAGGATGAGAAGCTAAAGCATCTTTGGTATTACCACTTGCATGTTAAATGGGATTCCCTCCTTGAAGATATTTTTTGCATTGTCAGAGGAAGGAAACAGCAGCTGTGAAGTCGGGCTCCTCTCATGCCGACCGCAGAGTCCACCCCACCCCCCCTGGAAATCTATGCCAGATGCAGGAAAGAATGAGCAAGGTTTTCAAAGTGGACACTCAGCATATGGGAGGGAATATTTTAGCAACTAGAAAGCCTTGGATAATTTCAACAACTCTCAGTACTTGAAGCGGTTCTTTAAGAAAATCTGCTCCAGGGCTCTCAATGGTGTAAAATCAAGAGCTATATGTCTTCTTCCCATCTACGTGGAAACTGAGTTTAAAACCAGCCTGCTGAAACCCTCTTTGTATATGTTGTCTGCATGCTTGCTGTGAAGCAGAAGTAGTAAATGCTGAGTTTGGAGGAACAGTAAACTGAGGTAATGAGGTATCTATGAGAAAGCAAAGGTCTTTGACCAGCCTCTGAGACAACTAGGCCTTTTCTAGCTCTCTGCCTCCTGAAGGTACCTTGACTCCTCGGCCCAAAGCCATAGCTATTATAACTGGGGTTGATTAGAAAATGGTAAGCGTTTTCCATGTAACAGAAAAACTCAAGAAATATTCTATTTGAAAATATTAACAGAGAGGTTCAATTAAAACAGCTGAGCACCCAGAGATCCAGCTTTATTTTCCAATGTTTTTGAAATGTTTTGATAAAATCTTGGCTGTTAGAAACACAGATGAACTATTTTAGGCTTACTTACCTATAGACAAAAAAGAATAACCTCAACAAAACATAATGTCTCCGAGAGTATCCATTTCAGGAGAGGCTTTTTCCTTCTTTTACTGAGAAATGTTTTGATTGAAAAAATGTGACCATCTACATTATTGTGCTAAGTATAAAAAGTTAATACAGCACATCTTTGTTCAGCCATGAGCAGCCCTTGTGAATGGGCTTGCTCTGTCCCTCACTTGAACAAAACCACCAAGTGAACATAGCTTTTGGTGTGCTGCACAACCAGAAGTAGATACAAGCTGAAAAGAAACAAATGAAATAGGTGTGTAAGGAGCAGAAGAATGAGAGCAGATACCGGGACAAGGTTAGATCTGCTGAGAAAGAAGATTATTCTGCAGCTGGGAAGTAAAGTACAGGTAGCAATGAGAGAGATAAAACAAGGTCACATGCTTAAAGGAAAACGTGTGCTTGCTGGTTCCTGGGCTTCAGTAATAGACTTGTGTTCTCTGGTCCTCCACCACAGCCATCTTTTTAGTGCCCTAATTTCTTGACTCACTAACTGATAAACAATTTTAATGACATGGTACTAGGGATGCTTTCTGAAGAGCTTTTCATATTTTCTATCTTCCAGTGTTGTAGCAAATTGCAGTTATTTAGGCACAGCTGCTGCCTGCTCCAAGCATGCTTATGGTGTCAAGGTAGGCTGTATGTTCAAATCTGAAGGTCGGGTCACAGAACTCCTACTATCAGTAATACACTTGTTTTTCTCTTGTACAATGCGCCTTATTCTCCCTCATGAACAAAGGATTGAAGCTATACCCTAATTTCAATTTACGTCAGCATTGGATGTAAGTGGAAATATTTTGTTTCATTGTAAGTGGGGACATTTATTCTTATATTTGGTGTTCCCTGTCTATCATGGATATGCTTAATATCTGAGCTGCATACAATATAGAAAATTATATTAGGAATAACTCCTTTCTTGGGTTTCCCAGCTGGAAGCAATAAATCTTTGTCTATAAGCCATACCCAGGTGTTCCTGGGCACTCAGAATAAGGAGGGTGCTGCAGCTCTCTGGTTGCAGAATGGGTCTTGGTAGGAAAATTCTGCTTTGCTTTTCATATTCAGCAAGGACAAGGACTGCCTTTTTGAAAACCACCCAAGCTAAACTGTATGTTAGAAACTCTTGCTCAAATAGTTCATAGCAGAGTTCAAATACAGTGCTCAACAAACATTAGCTTTGGTGCTGTAGTCTGCCTACTGAGAATTACACTTCCAACAGTCATGTAAACACAAGCATAAATAGAGATATTTTTTTTTTTAGTGCAATACAAAGACACTGGTACCATTATTATTATGATAGAATATTATGTGCAGTCTTGGAAAAATCATTATGATCGTCCTTGATTAGAATGTATGTTTAAATGCATCAGTGGGCATTAAGCATTCAAACTGGTCTGCTAAGTCATATGCTTCTCTCTGTTGCTATAGATCATGTCTAATTTGGGTTGTACTTAGTACAAAACTTTTCAGCACCTTCCGGGGTGTGGGTCATTCTTGGTCTTCATTTGGGAAGGCTTAATTCTTTGATGTCGAGTTGTGGACAAAACTTAACAATAGTACTGGTAACTAATCTGTAAACGGCGTATTTCTTAAAAGCTGAACTTTAAAGGCATCACATGCAGGATTCTGCTTTTAGCAATCTCTACTTTGTGTTGATCCTGTTCTTCTTAAGCCTTGTTTCTTCCGTATCTTTTGAAATCCCCACTTTGTTGCCATAGAGTCATAAATGTGATGGAATACTGAAGTAAAGCATACAAAGAAACTTCTTTTTTCTGAAGAATTTTCAGCCTGCAACGTCTAGACACTGGAAGTAGAGCTAGCAAATATCTTTCAGATAGTGGAAATAGTGCAGTAGTGTAACAGTACAGTTTGTCATGTCTTAACACTATATTTCTCTAGGTCTTGCTTACTTGACCCTCAGATTTGGAGGACAAGAAACTAATGGCATGAAAATTTAAGCTAGGTGAGGTCTAGAAATAAAGAGTGTATTTTGACCAATGGCATCTAGATATAGATGGTTGCATTAAAAAATAGAAATAAACCCAGAGAAAGAGCTGTTTCTCTTTATTTTTAGTTCTTTGAGGTTTGTCTTTTTTTTCCCCTTAGTAGTTTTAAGTTCAAAACCTTAATACCTTTTGCAGGAAAAAATCCACAGTATTACAATAGCAAAAACACTGTGTCTTTTATAATGGAACACCTATTCAGGATATCAATGGGTTAGGTGAGCCTTTCATAAAAGCGTAACAGAAAAACGGAGAACTGTGCTTATAATTTATAGGAACACCTCCCAGATAAATTACAAATAAGGGCAGCTCTGATACTGCATTCCGTTTCAGTCACTTCTACCAAATATATAGGAAAGGATGTTGAGCATGCTCACGATCTGGATTAAATCAGGAAGGTCATCTAAAGACAGTTTTAGATCTAAGGACAACTAGGACTTAGTAAACTCACTTTAGTCTGGCCTGTGATACAGTAACAGCTTTATAAAGAATGTCATTTGAGAGACTTCTGACTGCTGCTGCTCAGAAAATACAGTTCTTTAGGTTTTCTTTTCCTGCTGAGAGGAGTGCCCCCCTTCTTTTTATCAAATGGTTTAAAAGAAAAATTGTGTTGCAAACCAAAGTATATAGGAGGAGACTATTTCCATTAAAACTATTCATGGAAAAACTACTATTTCCATATTATTCCTCCATTCTCTTCTGCCTTCAAAAGAAAAAGAAAATCTCACTAACACAACGTGATTAAAGCAATTCTCTAGGAAGAAAAAAGATTCTGCATGAAATGTGGCCTTGCGTTGCTTTTAATATGAAATTGCGTGGAGTCATGGCAGGGATGGAGGAGAGACAGTGAATTCAGCAGATTTTACCCTTGCATTGGTCTGTAGTGACATCTACCATAAAGTGAAAGGGCTGGAAGTTCTTGTGTGCGGTACTACAAAACCAAGAAAAACATTCAAGTAAAACCAAACCAGAACCGAACCCCAAACCCCAAAGTAAGCCAAAAGGGTTCTTTTAGTCATTGATTGTAAGAAAACTGAGCATCATAAACTGCTTTGGGATTTTACCTGATTTATGTGTAATTTTTCCTCTCTGCTCCTCCCCCCAAGTATCCTAGGATACGTGAAGAACATGAAGAATCAGGCCAGGTGGAAGGCAGACTACTTCTTCACACTCTGCATACAGAGTTACTCCTTTGTGGAACTCCTTTGTGTGTTACAAAATTAACCTTCAGATGGTGAGCTGAGCTATCTCTGTAATCCCTTCATGGCACTGGAATTACCCAGATGGAGCTGTGTAGGGGCCAAGATCTTGGTATCAACTAGTTCTTACTTCAAAATACGTCCAGCGTTCCTGTTTCTTTTTGCCCAAAGTATAATTTCTGGGTGAAGTCTGGGGCTCAAGTCTCTTTTACTATGAGAACCACTCTTCAGTGCAATAGGTTCAGTGTGACATAAGCATGCACTACGGAGCTGCTATGAATAGGGTCTCTTTCCAGAATAAGGGCCTTCCTTTAACATTCAGAACAGGCTTTCTAACCAACTTCTGTGATTATTCTTTAAGCACAAATAGAATGCCTTATAAAATCACCAAAATCATGGATATCATGAGTTTTTGTCACATACTATACTGTTAAATCAGTTATGCAAGTAAAACTGAAGTTCTGCATCCAGATCTGTAGGAAGTTTAGAGCACAAACTGGATCAAGCTTGCTTACTTAGATTTAGGTTTTCTTTTCTTCCTATTCTTTTGGACTCGCACGTGTTCTCACATATGCCATATGAGTACAGTAAAGCAGAGTCAAAAATTGAAGTGGTAGTTATTGTGCCATTTTTTTTCTGCCAAAATTAAAACTGTTCAGTCATACACATGCTCACACAAGACGTCACTGCTTTGAGTTTAGGCCTCTATTGTAGTAATACCTTATCTCTGACAGATAATTCATCTTTGAGGGTATTGAAACTAAGGCTTGCCTACAGAGATGGTCTCAGTCAACAAAAAGTTATAGAGTTGATTTAGGAATTAGGTGATGCAAACCTATATCCTCTGTTATTCAAAGCACATGACGAGCTGTTCACTGTTATCCTTTCTCACTTTAGCAGCAGTGAGTCTATGAAGAGTAGTAATATTAAATATTCAGTCTGGCTTCAACTGTGTTTCCAACTTTTCAAGCAAATTAATTTATGCTTATGTTTTAGATGTGTCAGTCTTTTCATTTTCCCTGCCTAAGAGCTGTAGACATCTGCATAACTAAATGTTAACATTCTGTTGTTAGAAACGAAACATCTTCATCAATCTGCTGGCATACTCTGCTGTCACATTTTGCTTGTAATCACACTGGCAGTTCTTCTGAGGAAGACCCCTCCAGTGAGAAAAAGGGAACATCAATACCTCACAGAGTATTCTCATATCCTCTCTGTTTAAGTCCTAAGTGATAATCACCAGGAAGAGCATCAAGTACTGATAAGTAATGATGTTAAACCAAGCCCATAGATATACCCATTACCCAAAGCCCTCTGAGGCTACCAGAGGGTTTCCACAGGCTTCATCAGCCTATAGGCCATGCCCTGTAGGTCTCAAAAAAGCCTAATACCAGTAAAAACTGTACTGTACCACTCAGCTATTCTTCAGCTAGCTATATCAATATGCTTGTCAGATGAGCGTTGGTGGGCAAGGAGAGGGACATTATAGCTGTCTGCTTCTTGGGCCAATTGAAAGCCATAATAAGATAATTTTCTGAAGTATACTGAAGAGATGTGCTTCTTAACACCCTTGTTGACTGCACTGTAACTAATATGTTTTAATTAGGCATCAAATAGGTTGCTGTTTGCTCCCAGTGTATTAATCTGTCAACAACATCTCCACAGCAGCAGCTGTGTAAAACTGATTTTATTTTCATGGCAAAGTTGTATTGAAAAGGAGAAAACAAAAAAAAAACATGCACCAAAAAATAGTCCTACCTTCCCTAAGACTGGATTTGCTGAGGGGTGAAACTTGATAATCAATAACAACAGAAAACACCGAGTGGGGGGAAAGCATGACACATATCCTGAGAGGAATAATAAAATATGCCTAGCTTATATGGTTAATCTTCTCTGTAGGCTTGCGTTGCAAATTTAAGGAAGATTAAATTTCAGATATGCTGTTTCTTGTTTTTTCTGGCAACAATAAACTTCAATTTGGGGGAGGTGGGGGAGGGAGAGGCTGAGTGGGGAGAAAGAGCCACAGTAAAGTGTCTGCTGTCCATGTAGTTTTGCCAGACTGCTGTCTCAATTGAGAGCTGTGATCGAGATTTATTGGGCTTAAAATATGAAACAGACCTTTCATGTTGGAATTCTAAATATCTTCTTAAGCAGTAGTGAGTACCACCAAATGCTTAAAGGCAACACACTAGAGTTCAAACTTACACAATAGTTTCTTCTCTCTTGTGAACCAGCAGATTGTAGGAATCTTGTTCCATCTTCTCACTTTTGAGCTGGGGAAAGAGCATGTTGGATGTTATCATCATCATCTGAAAATCACTTTGTTTTTTTCTATTAGATTTTGGCTCAGATGGTCAAGATTGCTAGTATTTGAACATGTGCATTGAATGGGCAGGTTTACCACTTAAGTTAATAAAGAAAATGCTTGAATGTGTGCAAGATGTTTGCATCTTGGTAGCACATTTTATTAAGCTCTTAGTTATGTAGTGGCAGCAGGAACAGCTTGGAAAAGATCTAGACTATTTGTTTCATGCCATTTTGCCAGCCTCCTGTTCCTCTGTTATGCCAACAGCTATGTTCTACAGGAAAAAATAAAGCTGTCTGCTGGAGAAATAAAACCAGAGCCAAAGTTTTCTCCATAGACCTCAGGGGTTAGAAAGCAAAATGCAAAACCTGCCTCCTTTCACTACGTTTCCATTATTATGTTTTAAAAGCGTATTCGGAAGAACTCATCTTCTCCTTCAACTTATTTAGGAGATGAAGCAATGAGAATATATTAGGACGTTAGGCTGTACACTGTTGTTTATGCTGAGATCTGACTAGGCTGCAGGTCTGGTAGTTACACTGAATTTTTGGTATCAAATCAATAGATTTGATTTTTGCAGATTTTAATTATTGAATAGAGTTCCAACTGTTAATTGGAGCCTGGATGATTATTTTTAGTGCCTTATATGAAATAGGTCTTCAGTAGCAGTTCTATCAATAATATGTGGACCAACTGACCTATTGAGTGCCCATTGCACATGTGCTGAAGGACTTTGTTTTCACCAGCTGTCCTGGTGGCACTAAGTAAGCGAGAAAACATGGGAGAGCAAGTACTACAAGACATAGAAAAAAGAGAGTACAAATTTCCATTTTTTTCTTCCCTTCAAAAAGAATATCACTCACAAAGAATGAAAAAGATTGACATGAGTAGAAAAGTCCCTTTCTCTGCTGACTGGTAGGTACATAACATCTGATACGCAAGATTCGTCACCTGAGTTAAATTTCTTCTTTGAAGATGCTGTTTTTCAGCTACTCTCATAGGACTTTTATATCCCTTTTAATTGCCAAGTACACACTTTTCAGTTCTTCAGTCTAGGTAACTAGACTATGTCTCACTTCATTAGTCCATGCTAGTCTCCCACAGTAGACTAGCATGAATACAGAATCCCAGTGGCTTTGTCACATGTAATTCTGTTATTAGCTCCTGAGGTAAACAATATTGACATGTCTTCTTGGATTGAAAAAAATACCAGGAAGATCTTGGAGGAGTTATCCAGACCATTTCTAGCTTCAGCTTAGAGGATGCATGTGACCGAAGGACAATTCGGAAACGCTGTGCTCCTCTTACACGCTAGAATTTTGCACCAAGAATGTATCACACTGGTGCTCTGTAGTTTACTCTGCCTCTGGAAAAATGGTAAGCTGAATTTAGATTTGCTTAAAATGGCTTGAGACGTTTTTAGCTGAAGGATGATGATACTTTTGAAGCTGACTAAAATCATGTGAAGGATTCTTCACTCTGAAGTTCACTTGCCACCACTATTCCAGAGCCCAGATTTGTTAACATTCCAGGCATGCTGCAGAGCTCACAATTTACACAGTCTTTTGACTTTGAGTGGGTTGAAGAGTGATGAAGATTGAATGGGTTCATTATAATTGTTGTTTATTTTAAGCAGTTATACATCTCTTCTAGTTTGGATAGTCTTCATCGGGCAGGTCATTTATGGTTTCACATTGTGAGCTTTATTCCTTTTCTTTATTTGCGGTTGTTGGGG
Source organism: Cariama cristata (assembly GCF_000690535.1). Taxonomy (NCBI): domain Eukaryota; kingdom Metazoa; phylum Chordata; class Aves; order Cariamiformes; family Cariamidae; genus Cariama; species Cariama cristata. The sequence goes on along the minus strand of NW_009601961.1, from coordinate 196,976 downwards.
CAGATTTAGAGCAAAAAACACTGCCCTTATTAATTGGACAAAACATTCTTCCTGCAGTATGTACTTCAGTTTCATCTGTTGTAACTGGCATTTGAAGTCATACAATAAAATTATCTGGTTTCTCCAAAATGAGCGAATGGTTTTCTTTATACCTTATTTGATAGGCTGTTTCTCTCAGGCTACCAAAAGCACTGCTTAACAGTTAGCAAATTTGATGTGAATAAAGAGACCATGAAAATCCAAAGCCCCTAATGATTCTTCTGTGAATGCTATAAGAATGGAGAAATATGAGTTTTCTGTGCATAATAAGTGCTGTAGATGTGCTGCATTATTCATGCACTATCACTGGAGGAAGACTTAAGGTTTGCTGTAAATAGTAAATGGCAAGAAAAAGAAAAAAAATGTAAAAAACCTCCATGTGTGTTCAATTTACTCTCAAATTTGATATGTGCAACAGAATAGCTAGTGGTCCAATTATTGGTCCAAAATCTTAGGTCTGGAATAACGAACATAGTTTGGAATCATTGCATTCCCCTATGCGATGACCCTGATCCACTTTTCATTTCTTGTATAATGTATGCTGCATGGCACTATAGCTCCACAGTGGCCTGACATTTGCATTGGCAGCAGTAGGATTCCTGGATATAGGAAGAATGACAATAGCCAGTGTGGGAAGGAATGGGTGACAGTCAAGACACTAAACAGATGCAAAATATCTTGTCAGTCTTCTTAACAGCTGTCAATCACAGGCTTTTACTAAAGAAGACACCCCTGAGGGTAAGCGCTAGCTACTCTGTTGTCTTGTTATCTTCACAGAAGCTTCCCAGCAGGAAGCATGGTGGGACAGCTTACCTGGGAAACCCAGGCTTCTGCAACCTATATGTTTTAGACAAGTCAGAAAACAAACAAGCATGGAAAGTGGGAGCTCCTTTTCCTGGGAAGGCCACTTGGCATGGATGGCCTCACTGGAGAACTAGACACAATGGAATTAGCACCAATTTGTATCAATTCCCATTAGGGTCAGATCAACCCATGTTATCCTATTAGCTTGCAGCAGTTAGAGAAACACACAGATGTGTCTGTGTTCTGAAGACCAAGACAAAGCCTTGTTATGCTTTTTTTTTCTCTTTTCCCTCCAATGGGATTACAATGGTCCCTGTTGTCTGTCTTTGTCTCAGTACTCCTTGATTGACAATACCCTGGGAGATGTCACTGTTCTTGCTCCATCCATTGTAATAGCCTAGTGTACCAAGGGTGCTATAGGATCTTCGTCCTCTCTTTTTTTTTCAGGTGTTATAAACGTCTGTCACTGCACCACAATGACAACCTCTTGTTGAGCTTACATGTCCGATGCTCTATCAGTCAGTGTCTCAGGGAGATGCAAGAGAAAACTTTAGGTAGTGACATGAATAGAGGGCAAAGAAATAGGGCAACTTTATTATGGACTATCATCAGAAAGTAGCATGAGTGGAATGCCAATTTAATAATAGAATTGACAGCTTTTCTCTGGTTTCTGCAATGCCACAAGTGTTTCTTTGACAGTTTGAAAAATAGGCCCTTTGTAGCAGTCAGTGAGTGGCACTACATACATTTGTGAATGCCCTGCATAACTGAGATTCCCCCAAATGCCACTGTCCTAAGACCAGTCCCAAGAATCCTTCTGCATTGACTAAGGGTAGTGGTGTACGGAGACCTGGTGAACCTAAGCAATGTAAAATATGGTGTACAGTAGCCGGGAGGATGCAGCACAGCTAAAAAGATGCTGAATTACTATTCTGTCAGGAGGGAGATTCTGAATCAAAAAGGATGCACATGTCATGGTAAAAGTTGCTACATAATCGACCATAAATTTTCAGATTTCCAATGAAAACTATTTTTCCATTTTTGATTCAACAAACATTCACAGAAAGCTTCTATTTGCTTACCATAGAAAAATACTAGCATTTAGTGAAAAACTATAGGTCCATACTTTTTCCATTTTTCAACCAAAAAGTGAAAGAAAAAAGTAGAAATTTACATGATTTTTCCCTGATTTCTTTTTATCTGAGGAAGAAATTCTAACTAGTTTCTCTGATTTTGTGATCATAAATACAGCTGTTTTAGAAAGCAAGGCACATAGTCTGGGGAATAATATTGCTCCTCTACAAGCTGCAAACATAAGAATAAATTAGAGCTCTCTTTTTTAAATGTATTCTTTTCAGTGTTGAATTTGACATGGATTTATCTTAGCAGAGGGCAAGGCATATTTCATAATCTGTTTGCAATTCTAAAACCATAAACTTCAAGAGTGGGGTTTTTTTTTACAGTTTTTAAATGACAAATAGATACCACACCTTTGTTTAGGTGTCAACAGAGTAATTTTTCTTCCTCTTTTGAGGAACAGAATCATTCCAGTAAAGAAAAGATGACTGAGCAAAGTGGAAAATAGAATAAAACAAAAACTGTAATGTCTGTATTTTGGAAAGTGTTTTTTATTCCTTTTTGAAACAATCATATGCTAGATTGTTCATTTAAAGCATTGGACTTTTCTACCAAGGCTAAAAATAAAAAAAAAAAAAACCACAACACCTAACCACCAAGGATTTCCAAATGGAAGCAGAAAGCATATCAACCATTAGAGAGAGAGAGACTGAGACAGAGACAACAAAACCACAAAGCATCATTTTATGGCAATAAACCAGTAGTTACACTACTGGAGCAGACAATCTAGTCTAAAGGGCGTATAAATGATGATGATGATGATAGAAGCTTACAGTGCACTAGAAATAGACATCTACATAGATGATGCCTCATAGCATAATTTATCTTGCTTCATGGGCATGGGCTTTTTAATTAGTTTTGGTTTATAAGTTTGGACAGCTTATTTGCCTGGAAATCTAAGGAGAGCGCCATTCAACTAGCTTTTACTAATTTTCCTGTATGTTTTCTAATACATGCTGGCAAATATATGGTAATCATATAACCATATGAAAAAGAAAAAACATGTTTCCTTACCATTTGTTGCTTTAGTAAAATTTGTTCTACCTCATAGATGCATTTGACAGTCATTGGTTGAAATTGAAAAGAAATAAAGTCAAGGAAAATGCATCAAGGTTGAGATCCCTTATACCTCCATATGACAAAGCTAAGCAAGCAATATTTGTTTATTCCCTGTGATGCGTTCAGAAAAAGCAATAATTGAGTCTGAAAACATTTTTATTTTTAATGAAACTTCATCTGTTGGCAAGATCTGCAAGATAGCCTTAAATTTTCCTCCTGTGGCTACTTCAAGAGGAAAACAACTACTCGTTTCTGTTATGAGTTCAGTTTCTCCAATGCCAGACATACATACCCTAAGTCAGACTATTTGGTAACTTTTTAAATTTTGAATTGAGTAGTATTTGGACTTCAGACAGAAAAACAACTGCTTAAGGATTTGTTCAGTCTTCTAGAAGGAAGTGATCTTTCAAGGCCTCTGTGGTGTCACAAGTTACTAATAGGTGTAGTCTCTCTTCCTTCTAGTATCAAGGTTTCATGCATTATGAAATAGAAGTCATCCATTACCTCGTTCTCAGAGGTTAACGTGAATGTTCTTCTTTCTCTGATTCTTTCATTTATTATAGTTTAGAATTAGAACATTAGTACACTTGTCAAATGTAAGCTACATAATTTGTATCCCTTTTAAACATTCAGTATCTTTGAAGTGAAATCTTAAGTCAGACAAGCTTAGCTCAGAAAAAAGGCATAGCATTACAGTGCTGTCACTACTAGGAGCTGAACCATGGCCAGTTTAGGCAGTATTATATCATCGGAATTAAATTGGTTTCCTGTCCCCTTGAGAGAAAGTCTTTAAAAAAGAGAGAGAAGAAGAAAACAATATTCTTCTTGTTTGACTTTTCAAATTTATGGCCCTGTGCAGTCCCCCTGTCACTTCCATTATGCAAAGAAGTATGTTTCTTTCTTTGGGCTTATAGGGCTTCTAATTGGAAGTTGTCTCTAGTGTGGTCTTTATGAGGCTACATTACATGAGGTAGTTGTGTTTAACGAGAAACCCATCCCCACAGTAGCTGCAGGAGAGGTTCTGTCTCTGGGGGAAACAAACTCCCTCAGAACAAATTTTTGTTCTTCAAAGGCTGCAGTCAGAGTGGAGGAGCACAGTATCAGACCCTTCAAGGCTATGCCCATGAAGCAAAAAACATACACCACCAGGAACTGATAGGCCTTGACAGGCTTTTTCCTGGGCCATGAAAGTTGGTACAGAGGGCTCTTGTAAGCCTAACCTGCATGTCTTGCAATCTACTCCTGCCAAAGAGTTAAGATCAAAACGCCCTGTACTGTCTGGATGGATACAAATGCTCTCCAAATGCTTTTTTTTTTTTTCTTATTTTAAACAAAGACAGAGAAAGCATGAATTAACTTTTGGATCTGATCACGTTTATGGGCTGACAGTACAAAGAAAAACAGATAGTCCAGCCCTTATTCATGCTTCTGTGGTCACAAACAAAAATGGTTTAACAAACAACTAAGAACACATTTCTGAGAGTTTTTGTCTGCTTCCTGTGTGTAAACAGAAGAAAAAGAAGACTTTATCAGAAATGTTGCTCACAAAATAGTTTGTCCATATCTAGCTTGGAGACGAGTTTTCAGTCAGCTTGACCTCACAGTTAAATAAGACTGGTGGTCTCAAACTGACACCTAATTAGTATTTCCCCACCTTGCCATTATACTGTCTTCAGCTTGCCATGATCTGCAATTTTTCCTCAGGAGACCCCAAGTTGTGCAACACTGAGGCTAATATGGGTCGGGAGAGGAACCTCAGCTGAGCTCCAAAGGAAAGTTTACAGAGATTCCGTCTACACTCAGCCACCATCATCAGTCCCATATTTTCACGATTAAACTGAAAAATAGCTAATGAAAGCCTAGGGACTGCAGTTTAGCTGCAGTGAAACAGAATGCAGTATACACCATTTGTGGTGCTTTGTGGAGGCTGAACTCCAAACGAACTATGAAAAGCTTCTAGGGTATAGCTGTTCCCCCACCACCCATATACTGAGTGACTAGAAGGTTGCCGGACTCCTAACAACTCTAATTGGTAGTGATAGTACAACTAGCATAGTAGAGAGACTATGCATTTGTAAAGCTCTCCATAAGTGCCAGTAAAGGCACTATGGAACAAAGTACAGAACATCCCAATTCACAGAATTAATTTTGCACATTTCATCTATGGGGAGAAAGCAAGTTTTTCAAACTAAAAATAGTTTTCATATCCTTATTCTTTAGGTTTGGGAGGTTTTTTATTTTCTTTTAACATTATCACTATACTTTAAACTCTCCAGGGTACAATCAGAGCTTTTATTGAAGAGTAAAAATTCTTTAAAAATGTTTAAAAGTCATATGTGGCCAAAATATTAGCAGCTGTCACTTCATGACAAATTTCATATATGGAATGAAAGGAAAAAATTTGAGTCCCTTTCAAATACAGAAATTTCTGTAATCCAACACTTAGGACATGTATAGTACATACTTCAGGCACAGGGTCAGGTGATAATGATTTAAAGTCATTGGAAAATAGGAGAAAGACTTGCTAGAACCAGCACAATAAGCAAAACAGTCCACAAAAGGATGGCAATTCTAGCCACTGACTAGTAGAAATGGTACCATTCCTTATTCATCCAGACTTAGTCCTTGCTTTGCAGCAAGAAGACCTAGCAATCACTTCTGATGGCTCGAGTGAAACAGTCATCAATTTATCTTAAAGAGAAAAAAACTTTTGGTCTTTTCTTTTACCCTCGAGGAAACATTTACTGTCTTATTCTGCATTCCCTTTGCTGTGAGGAAAGCCATGCTCAATTCCTCCTCTATCTTCTAGGCCAACCTGAATTCAGTTCTTCCTAACGTTGCAAAATATACCCTTCCTGTGCAGATTCTGCCATTACATCCCTCGCATCCTCCTTCTCCTCTCCCATATACTTCATCTCTTGCAATAGTATAGAATCATAGAATCATTTCGGTTGGAAAAGACCTTTAAGATGATCCAGTCCAACTGTAAACCTAACACTGCCAAGTCCACCACTAAGAGATGTCCCTAAGCACCATGTTTACACGTCTCTTAAATGCCTCCAGGGATGGTGACTCCACTACCTGCCTGGGCAGCCTGGTCCAATGCTTGACAACCCTTTCGGTGAAGAAATTCTTCCTAATATCCAATCTAGATCTCCCCTGGTGCAACTTGAGGCTGTTTCCTCTTGTCCTATCACTGGTTACTTGGGAGAAGAGACCGACCCCCACCTCACTACAACCTCCTTTCAGGTAGTTGTAGGGAGCGATCAGGTCTCCCCTCAGCCTCCTCTTCTCCAGGCTAAACAACCCCAGCTCCCTCAGCTGCTCCCCATCAGACTTGTGCTCCAGGCCCTTCGCCACCTTCATTGCTCTTTGCTGGACTCGCTCCAGCACCTCGAGGTCTTTCTTGTAGTGAGGGGCCCAAAACTGAGCACAGTATTTGAGGTGCAGCCTCACCAGTGCCAAGTACAGGGGGACACGACCACTGCCCTCATCCTGCTGGCCACACTATTTCTGATACAGGCCAGGAAGCTGTTGGCCTTCTTGGCCACCTGGGCACACTGCTGGCTCATGTTCAGCCAGCTATCGACCAACACCCCCGGGTCCTTTTCCACCAGGAAAAGATCAGGTCTGACAATATAGATCGGGTCTGACAATTTCCAGCAGATGTGATCTAGAGACAGCTGATTAAAGGTCCAGCATGCCCACCAGGTCACCAGACCCTGTTGGCCTGACTTGTCATGCAAGGTCTGTGAGAGAGGAACAGGCTGGGGTCACACAACACTATCTTCACACCAGCAAATGGCTTGGGTAAGGGGGATTGGCTCTTACAGAGAGGCTTCTCAAATTCATAAACAGTCTCCAGACCTGTACTCCTACTCTATTCCTCTATATGTGTCAAATCCCTCAGGTTAGAATATTTGAGCATGTGCAGACACAGGGTCCTGTTAGCAGCTGGTAATCACCATGTGCAGGGCTCCTACTGTTGTCACAATCACAGCTCGGCCTGACACTGACACTGGGACTCACACTGGCATGCATTGAGTTATTTCCGTCTGGCTTGCCATAGTCTTTGCAGAGCGCTCAGTTATTTTGCCCCTCTGCAACTGATACTCTGGGTACTGGAGCACACTGGGGGCACTTCCAGCTGCACTGGAGTGAGGTATCTCACTTGATACGACAAAGGCCAGGCCTTGGTGCAGCCCTTGCCACAGACATGCTGCGGAGCCCTGTGCCTGCTCCCTAAGGCCCTCCTGCACCAGGAGCAGCTGGTGAGCAGATCACGGATGAGAGCAATCAGCGTAACATATGAGGTCACAAAGCAGGAGAGCGTCTGCTTTGTTGCGCTGCAAATGCAATGCTAAATGCCAGGATGACTTTTGTGGGGAGGAGGGAGGATATACTTAAGATGGTGCTAGGTGAGGAAGTCTCCAGCACGATGTGTACCATTTGACATAGACTTCCCTTGCACCAAATTCTTTAGTCAGAGATGTTCATCATCTCTGAAAATTAAACCCTGAGCAGCGCTACACGTGCAAGCCTCTCCCTTGTTATGCGTGCTAACTCTTCCGAATCTTCGTAGCAAAACTATATGGAGATAGAACACCAGCGATGTCACAATAAAGTGTTTTACCAAAGGGGTGAGTTTCCATTTTAAGACACTTATGTACAAACTTTCCCTCTGTAGAATAAGACATATTATCACTGCAGTAAACAGATTTGCCCACCGCTTATATAAGGTCCTTGTATTTGTAATGAGTGCCTTGTAACCCTTGGCGTGTTTACCCTCAGAACATCCCTACGAAGTAATGAATGCTGTCATACTTACGTTGACAGGGGGTGATATGAGGCTTAGAAAGCTAAAATGGGGTACCAAAGTTGGTCATCTGGTAGTTTGCTGCTGCCAAAAGATCATCTCCCCACTTCCCCTGAGATAGCACTGGCATTCATCTCACACCCTGATGAGTGCAGGTGGTTCTGCTCTCTAAACTGGTAGAAACCTATTCTTCTTGCTTGCTGATTAATTTTTTGCCAATGTAGAGGGTTCAAAAAATAGCCAGGATGAGGGCAAGAGAGGTGGTGGCACCTTGAAGCAAAAAATATGCATGAAGTAGGGTATTTCTATTATAAAAGGAGGTTCTTAATGAGTGAGAATTATTTTCTGAAGCTGACCTTTTCTTAGCAATACCGCTACTTGTTGAAAAGCAAAAAGAAAGCATCTGTGTTGTAAAACTTCACCTTAAGTGCATTGACTCATATTACAGCAGGGCACCAGTGGCTGAATAGACTGGATTTTAGACTGAATTCAAGTCTTCAAGGGTGGGTATGGCACCATACCTGTGAGATTGTTCTTCATCTCTCTCCTAAGCTTTTGTTCTGTTTTGTTGTCCTGAATTCCATAAAAGGAGACTACAGGAAGAGAGAATTTTCTTGATTATAGTGCCATTAAATACACATGCTCACAAACATGCTCCATTTCTTCTACAGTAATGACTCATCAAGTGTTACAGTAGGAAATAGTTATGTATCACATAGGGCTGCTATGGAAAGCAGGAAAGAATGTGATTGTGCAATTAAAGTCTGTGTATTTAAGCACTTGAGATGGAGAGCTAAAATAAAATTACATATAAAACATTAATTTATCAATTTCCTGACCGTAATGCTTTGTGTCTCCAAGCAGATGGTTGCATTAACACAGGGTTGGTGGGTTTTTCTTATGTAAAATAGCAAGTTGCAAGTTCTTCCTAATAATTTAATTATTACTGTACCCTTAATCAGATATAATTTCATCCATTAACTTCAGTCTTGGCTTTCCCTAGGGTATGATTATTACTATGTAGATCACATTTTAATCTAATCAAGTGTTCTGTACATTAAAAAAAATGGTCATTTATAAATAATAAAAGTTACAGGTTTGAGTTAAGTTTAAAGCTACTTATCCAAAGTTTCACATTTAGGTGAGATATCCTTATTTGGGGAAGGAGGGAGTCTGGTTTCAGTCCAGTTATTTGGAAATAAACTCCATCAGATGCTGTTTTAGTAACGAATAGTCAGATATTTCTGCTGTAAGAGAGATGACTTTCTTACTAAAATGAAAATGTTGTCTGAAGTAGAATTTTTCTTAGCAATATTGCCATTTGGTAAAAAGCAGAACAAAAATATTTAAGTGATTTTAAATGAATCTCACATTTACCTAAAGAAAAACTTCAGCTCAACCATCTGCAGGAAAAGGCCATTATAATTCAAGTTTCTATAAACATGCTGTGATGACAGGGTTTTTAATGCTGCACCTGAAGGGAAAAGATAGTGTACAAAATGTAATGCACCTGCTGGCTTGGGTGTTTATATGATCAGCTAAGCAGGAGCTCTTAATACTTCCCAGCAGATCTCTGCCAGTGGGCCTGCTATAAATCCCTCCACAGCCAGACAAGTTGGCCTTTATTTTTTCATATTGCTCTGGGCATCTCACATGACATTCCCAAATAAGGAATTGTACTACAAGCCTGCTCTGATTGCTAGTAATGACTTAACTGCAGAGGAATTATAACAGTATGAATAACAGTGGTTTGCACTGTGAATGCCTAAGCTACTCCAGAAATGCCAGAGCAACCAATATAATGTGCTTCTCACTCGTAACTTTGAGATGGAAGAGAAAGTCAGGGCACTTTACAACTGCTGCTAATCTGTAAACACTGATTGTTCATTCAACAGCAGGAAGCAAAAACAAATGAAAACCAAATAATAGTATTAGCTGTTACTGGGTATTATGGAAGCAAAATTATGCAAACTGATAGATTAAAAGTATAGGAAGGGAAATAAAATTCCCCCTTGTTTAAAAAGGGTAATTTGAATGAATATTTTGGCAGCAAAAAGCTTCTGTGTGTGCATGTCTTATTAAACTGCATTAGATTTCTGATTCTTAGCTAGAAATAAACCAACACTGTTTGTATACGAATTAGACTGCAAACTGCCTGGGTTCAGAATCTTCTTAATTGTTTTGCCTTACAGCTTGTTTAAACTGTCCTGTAAGTTTGGGCTGTACTTGTAAACTGTTGTTAGAGAGAGCAGATACAGAACATCTATCTAATAGGTATCTAATAAAACATACCAGTAAAAAGGCTACAGGTCTGAAATATTTCAAAATGCAACAATCAGATTTTTAAAAATTAACACATAGGTATGTGGTCTATGGAGCAGGGGGGACCTTGCAAGTGGGCACTGACTCTCTCAGTGCTTGTTAACAGAAAAAGCTGCGAATTATTAATGCATGTACAGGGGACACGTGAGGAGAGGAAAGTAAGACCAAAAAGCAAGTTGCAAATCAAGCACAGGGAAGTAAGGAAAGCCTGGGCTTAAGCTCAGCAATTCACAACCAATTTCAGGCACTCCCCAGGCATGATTTAAGCAAATTCTTTGGAAGGATTTCACCTTGCAATTGCTACTGTGCTACTAATGAGTAAAGCGTTTTTTCTAGGTGTGGCTGGTGCAGCCTGGCAGCACTGGAGGAATGAGAGGCCGGTGCCTAGAAAGGCTGTTTAATAATACGGACTGAGGGGAGAGGGTGGGGTTGTTAGAAAGGCTCTGTAGGAGTCTAAGAGAATTTAGAGCTTGTTGTAGCAGTACTTGCTCTGAGCCCCCTGCTGAGTGGGAATTGTGATGGGCTTTGCTAGGCTCTGCCTCAAAACCAGACCCCTGAAGGATGAACTTGACCCTTTTGGCAGGGTACCCTGTGCAGGGACCTGCAGGGCACTGCGGATGTTTCCCGGCAGCGTAATGCAGGGGTGCATCACCCGACCGAGCAAGCTGGTGTACTTGGGTGGGCAGCACTGGGCCTGAGAAGCAACAAGTCTGTCACCGCAAGGCTAATGGATCCACAGGAAAGCTTCGGTGCTGCTGCTTCTGTGGGTAGCTTGTGATGATGTTGCGGCACCCTGAATAGCCCTGACGGTGCCTACCGTGCCTCCACAGAGCACCCTTCAGGGCAGACCTTTGCCACAGACAGCTTTGGTATTTGGAGCTACAGTGAGAGACCAAAAGAACTCCTCCTTCCATGCTATAAAAACCTGCATTCCTTCCTTTGGGCAAAGCAGGCTGGATTTCTCCTTGTCTGAATTCTCTTAGTTGTGCAATTTGCCAAAAAGTCTGCCTCCCTGGAAAAGAGCAGTTACCACTAATTGTTTTGCCTGAGAATCATTCTTTTGAGTTGTCAACCAAAGCTGCCTTCTGGCAGGTGCCCAGGTTGCCATAGTTCTAGACAAAATGAAAATGTTATTCAGCGAGACATCTGCATCAAAGAGAGAAGCAATGGAAATATCAGTCAGCAAAACTTGTGATGTTCTGCCTAGGAGGAGCTGCATCTCAGTACTTTGCACCATTGCGAGAATGGTGCTTCCAAAGAGGATGAAACTATGAGAGCTGGCTGTGGATTCATAATTCCATATAAGGAAGAATTCCATTTTTCAGATTTCGTTTTCCTCAAGATAGAGCATGCCTTGGGCTAGAATCACTGTTTTCTTATCTACTTGGCTACCTGAGAAGAAGCAGAAGGGAAGAAAGATCAATGCTTCATAATTTACACATTAGCCTTCAAAAAATTATTTCCTTTGAGATATTATCAAATCTATTAAAATAATGTTTACTGTTACGGGGGG